>NW_007731483.1:220408-228313 GCF_000696425.1 Galeopterus variegatus
TTTTGCAGTATCCCACAGGTTTTGGTATGATGTATCATTGTTTTCATTCATTTCAATAAATATTTCATTTCCTTTTTGATTTTTTCTTGTACCTATATGTCATTAAGTAGAATGCTGCTTAATTTCCATGTGTTTATATAGTTTCCAGAATTTCATTTGTTTTTGATTTCTGATTTTAATCCATTCTGGTCTGAAAAAATACATGGGATAATTCCAAATTTTTGCATTTGCTGAGACTTCATTTGTGACCTAACATGTGATCCATCCTGGAGAATGATCCATGTGCTGATGAGAAGAATGAATATTCTGAGGTTGTTGGATGGAATGGTCTGTAGATATCTGCCATGTCCAATTGGTCCAGAGTGTTGTTTAGATCTTGTGTTTCTCTGCTGATTCTTTGCCTAGGTGATCTGTCAAATATTGATAGTGGGGTGTTCAGGTCCCCTGCTATTATGGTATTCGCGTCTATCTCCTCCTTTAGGTCTAATAGAGTTTGCTTTATAAATCTGGCTGCTCTGACATTGGGTGTGTATATATTTATGATTGCTATGTCTTCTTGATGTGTCAATCCTTTTATCATTATTTAGTGGCCCTCATTATCACTTTTTATGGTTTTTAGATTAAAGTGTATTTTATCAGATATAAGAATAGCTACTCCAGCTCATTTTTCATTTCTGTTTGCATGGTAAATCTTTTTCCATCCTTTCACTCTTAGTCTATGTGAGTCTTTATAGGTGCGGTAGATCTCTTGAAGGCAGCATGTAGTTGGGTCCTCCTTTTTAACCCAGTCAGTCTGTGTCTTTTGATTGAAGAATTTAATTCTTTTTTTTGTCATTTTTGAGACCGGCTGCACTGCGCTCAGCCAGTGAGCACTGTGAGCGCACCGGTCATCCTTATATAGGATCCGAACCCGCGGCGGGAGCACTGCTGCGCTCCCAGCGCTGCACTCTCCCGAGTGCGCTACGGGCTCGGCCCTAATTCTTTTACATTAAGAGTTGTTATTGGGCCGGCCCGGTGGCACACTGGAGAGTGCACCGCTTGGGAGCGTGGTGGCGCTCCCGCCGAGGGTTCGGATCCCATGTGGAGACCGGTTCCCGCTCACTGGCTGAGCGTAGTGGTGCAGGCGCAACACCGAGGGTTGCAATCCCGTTGCCGGTCATTAAAAAAAAGAAAAAAAGAGTTGTTATTGAAAAGTGTTGATTTGCTCCAAGCATTTTATTGATTTTTATTTGGATGTTTTAAGGGTCTTTTGTTCCTTTCTTTCTGAATTACTGTTTGTCTTCCGTATTTGTTGGTTTCTAGGGTTGTAAATAAACTTTTTTTTTCTTTTCATTGTTGGCATTTTATTTTACTAGTGGGTTTTGATTTTTCTTGAGTTTCTATAGCAGTGGTAGCTATTTTTCAGGTAGCAAACCCAGTACTCCTTTGACAGTTTCTTGTAAGCGTGGTCATGTGGTAGCGAACTCCCACAGTGTTTGTTTGTCTGAGAAATATACTATTTCCCCCTCATTTTGGACGGATAGCCGTATGGGGTAAAGTATTCGTGCTTGGCAATCTCTGTCTTTTAGTATTTTGAATATATCATCCCATTCTCTTCTGGCTTATAGGATTTGTGATGAAAAGTCTGATGTTATTCTGATTGGACCTTATAGGTGATTTGACACTTCTCTCTTGCAGCTTTTAAGATTCCCTTTTTGTCTTGGAGTTTTGCCAATTTGAGTATAACATGTCTTGGAGATGACCTTTTTTGGGTTGAATAGATTTGGGGATCTTTGAGCTTCCTGAATTTGATGATCTGTGTCTTTTCCTATATCTAGGAAATTTTCTGCCACTGTTCTGTTGAATATGTTTTCAATGCAATCTCCTTTTTCTTTCCCTTCTGGAATACCCATGATTCAGATATTTGATCACTTAAGGTTGTCTGATCTCTCTCTTAGGTTTTCTTCAGTGTTTTTAATTCTTTTTTTTTTTTTTTTTGTCTGCCTGTGTTATTTCAAACAGCCCATCTTCAAGGTCCGAAGTTTTCTCTTCTGTTTCTGCAAGCCTGCTGGTTAATCTCTTTGTCGTGTTTTCTTTTTATTGAATGACTTCTTCAGCTTGGCAAGCTCTGCTACATTCTTTTTCAGGGCATTGATTACCTTGTACATTTCTTCTTTCAGGTCCTGTATACTTTTCCACATTTCATCCTGTTGTCTAGCTGAGTTTTCCTGTATCTCATTTAGTTTCCTAGAATTATCACTTGAAATTCCTTGTCAGACATTTCAAGGGCTTCTTGTTCTATAGGATCTAGATCTTGAGAGTTATTACCCTTTGGTGGTGTACTTTCTTGATTTTTCATATTTCCGGTATCTTTCCTTTGATGTTTAGTCATTGTGGCAAGGGATTTCAGGGTCCACTGGTTTGACACTATTTTCTTGCTAGGATCTTGCCAGGGCTGCCTATTTGGCACAGGTGCCTCAGTTTCTACTCAGTTGCCCACTGGCACCTCAGGCACATGGTCATCTCGGGTCTTGCACCTCTCCAGGGAGGCGCCTCTCTTGTTGGTGCTCACTTGGCTGTGCTGGGGGTGGAGTCCGGCCGTGGTGAGGCCTTCCTCCTAGATCATATGCTGGAGCCATGGGGTGCATGGTCTCAACCCAACTCAGGCCTCTCTCTGGTTGCTGCGCACTTGGCTGGGCTGGGATGGGGTGGTGCTCACTTGGCTGTGCTGGGGGTGGAGTCCGGCCGTGGCGAGGCCTTCCTGCTAGATCATATGCTGGAGCCATGGGGTGCGTGGTCTCAACCCAACTCAGGCCTCTCTCTGGTTGCTGCGCACTTGGCTGGGCTGGGATGGGGTCTTGCAGCAGCGAGGCCTATCTGCTTGGTTGCAAGGTGGCACTGCGTGTTGCCTCATCTCTGCGGATCTTGGGCCTCTCCAGGGAGGTGCCTCTCTGGTTGGCACGTTAATTTCTCCTTTGATCCATTCATTGTTTAGTATCATGTTGTTTAATTTCCGTGTATTTGTACAGTTTCTAGTGTACTTTTTGTTAATTTCTAGCTTTATTCCATTGTGTCTGACAAGGTAGTTGATATGATTTCAGTTTCTTAAAATTTGTGGAGACTTGTTTTGTGACCCAACATATGGTGTATTCTAGAGAATGTTCTGTGTGCTACTGAGAAGAGTGTGTATTCTGCAGCCGTTGGGTGAAATGTTCAATAAATGTCCATTGCCTCTATTTGCCTAGGGTAGAGATTAATTCTGATGTTTCTTGGTTAATTTTCTGTCTGTATGATCTGGGGTTTTTTGCCGTAAATGGCATATTAAAATCCCCAACTATTGTTGTGTTGGATCATATATCTCCCATTAGGTCTAATAATAAATGCTTTATATATCTGGGTGTTCCAGTGTTAGTTGTGTCCATATTTAGAACTGTTAAATCCTATTGTTGAAATGATTCCTATATTATTATATAATGACATTCCTTATCTTTTTTCACTTTCCTTGGCTTGCAGTCTATTTTAGTTCTTTGGTGACTGGCCAGAATGGGGATCTGAATCTGTGACCTTGGTGTTATAAGGCTGTGGTCTAATCAACTGAGCTGACCAGCCAGCCTTTTTTTTTTCCCCAGCAGTTTATTCTATTGGATATAAGTATAGCTACTCCAGCTCTTTTTAGGTTTCTAATTGCGTGAAATCTCTTTCTCCAGCCCTTTAATGTGTATATTTATAGGTGAAGTGAGTTTCTTGTAGGCAGCATATTATTAGTTCTTATTTTATTTCAGTCATTGTGTGTCTTTATAGGTGAAGTGTTTTTTGTAGGCAGCGTATTATTTTTGTCTTATAATCCATTGGTCCACTGTCTTTTAACTGGACCATTTAATCCGTTTACATTTAGAGTTGTTATTGATATATAGAGACTTGCTACTGCCATTTAGTTACTTTTTTCCTGGTCGTTTTGTAGATCCTTCACTTCTTTTTTCCAGTCTTACCATCCCCCTTTTTGTTTGAGTGGTTTTCTTCAGCAGTATATTTTGATTTCTTGCTATTTATTTTAAGTATACCTCTTAACTTTTTGTGTTATTACCATGAGGCTTACAAAAAACATGTTCAGTTATAACATTATTTTAAAATAATAACTTAACTTTGATATGTAAGCAAAAAGAAAAAAACCAAAGCCAACTCTATGTGTTGGCATCATCCCCCCACCCCAACTTTTGGCATTTTGTTTTTTCTGGTTACATCTTCTAATATTTCCAGTCTCTTTTATGGCTAGTGTATTTGTTATTGTCTTATTAGGTTTGTTCTTTAATCTTCATACTAAGAATATAAGTGGTTTATTCACTGTCCTTACAACATTGATGTATTCTGAGGTTCTTTGTATACTTACTTGACCAGTGAGTTACTAGTGAATTGTATTGTCTTCTTTCACGTTGAAGAACTTCCTTCACCATTTCTTATAAGGCAGATCGAGTATTGATTAATTCCCTTAACTTCTATTTCTCTGGGAAAGGCTTTATTTCACCTGCATATTTGAAGATTAGTTTTGCTGGTTACAGAATTCTTGGATGACAGTCTTTTTCCTTCCACATTTTTAATAGATCATCCCATTCTCTTCTGGCCTGTAGGGTTTCTACTAAGAAAAACACTGAGAGATGTATTAGGGCTTTGTTGAGCTGTATGTGTTTCTTTTCTCTTGCTGCTTTTAGTATTCTTTCTCTGTGTCTGGTTTTTAATAATTTGATTATGTTGTGCCTGGGGTGTTCCTTTTCAGGTTGAATTTGATTGAGCTTCCTGTACCTGGATGTTGTCAACTTTCTCCATACTTGGGAAATTTTCAGTCATTATTTCCTATGTCTCTTCTTTTTTTGTTTCCTTGCGTGCATCAATTATGCAGAAGTTACTTTGCTTGAGGACATCCCCTAATTGCTGCATTTGTTTCCTTTTTTCATATTCTTTTTTCTTTTTATTCCTCTGATTGAATAATTTTGTATGTTCTGTCTTTAAACTCGCTTATTCTTTTCTCTGTTTGATCAAGTCTGCCATTAGAGCTCAAGCTTTTCAGTTTAGATAATGTCCTCTTTATTTTCGGAATTTCTATTTGAATTTTAAAATTTATTCTATTTCTTTATCTCATTCTTCTCCTGAATTGTTTTCCAGATATCATTTAATTTTCTATCTGCATTTTCTTGTGACTCTCTGAGCTTCCTTAAGAGGGTTATTCTGAATTCTCTGTCAGACATTTCATAAATCCACTATTCTTCTGGATCCATTGCTGGTGCTTTGTTTCCTTTGCTGTTAACATATTTCTCTCTTCTTTGTCAATCTTTGTGTCTTTTTGTTGATGCCTGTACATTTGAGGAGATGACTACCTCTTCCAGGTTTTATAGGTGTCCTTCGGTAGTGTTAGACCTTTAATGGTTATATATCAGAGCTTTGTCTCTGGTCTGTGGGGTTTTGTTTTTGTTTTCGTTTTCCTGTGGCGAATTAATAGCTACCACCACTACTTAAACTCTGTACTGGAACTAATTTACTGTCTTGTAGTTAATTTCCAAATTGGAGAAAACTTCCTGTGGGGACTGAAACCTGAGTTAGATTACTGCTTTGCTGCCATTTCTCGAATTGGGAAAAGCTTTTTGTGCAGATCAGATTTTAATTGGTGGCTTTTAAATCACTTCTGTGTCTTTTCGGGTCACCATCAACACAACTGAGCTGTGTGGAAATTCTGGCCTGGGACTGAGTCTTTTCCCCAAATTGCACTACCTGCAGTTCTTTCTCCCTGGCTGGTCTCTACTGTGTGGCCCTCATGCCTATCAGAAGGCAGATCAGTTGCCTACAGTGTGCCCAAATGCTCCCCTGGTGGGTCAGGGATCCTCCTTACCCCCACTCCAAATGTTTCTCACGGGGACAGACCATGCATGAATCCCCTGCAAACACTCGTCAACTTCTGGTGGTGCCTTCCTCCTGTAGGCTGCGGGTCCAGGGGAAGTGTGCCAGTGGCTTTGCTGTTAGGGGAGACAGAATGGTGTACTCCAAAGCACCCTTCTTCCCTGCAGACTCCAAGTAGCTTCACACAAAGGTGCTGCTGTGGCTTTACTGTATCTTGGTAGCTGCTTCATGTGCTGCAGCTGCTCCTGGCCTCGTACCACATCAGCCCCAGAAGTGGCCCGGGCTTGGAATGGTCAGAGTACTCCCTCTTTCCTCTTCTGCAGACTTTCACGCTTTCACAAATTCTGTGTGTCTCTCCTCTTCCCCTGAGCTCCAGCAATTTCAGAGTGGCAGTTTTTTTGCATTTTAATGGTCGTAAGTTGATCAGTTGTGTGGGGGAGTGATGCTGTGGATTGTCTATTTCACCACCTGGATTATGTCACTCTATGCTTATCCATAAGAGTCAACAACTGTTTTAATGTCCTGTTTTACTAGTTTTATCATCTGTGCCATTTTTATTTCTGTTTATGTTGACTGGTTTTTCTCCTCATTTTGAGTCTTTCCTGAAGTGTTTTAGAAGTACCATTCAATCAGTTTTATTGACTAAGTGGAGATGTTACCGTGTATACATACTATTATGTCACTCTATGCTTATCCATAAGAGTCAACAACTGTTTTAATGTCCTGTTTTACTAGTTTTGTCATCTGTGCCATTTTTATTTCTGTTTATGTTGACTGGTTTTTCTCCTCATTTTGAGTCTTTCCTGAAGTGTTTTTAGAAGTACCATTCAATCAGTTTTATTGACTAAGTGGAGATGTTACCGTGTATACATACTGGAAGTAGAAGGTGCTGTGCACTTTAAGTTAACATTTTGTGTTCCACCCACCGCCTCCCACTTGAAACAGAAATTGAATTTTAATCTATATGCTGCTAGATCTAACTACTAGTTTATAGGAAATATGGAAGATAGAAGAGCTTGTTGTTTGAAGCCTTGTGGTACTACTTAAGTCTAGAATGTGAGAAATTGTACAGACCTAATGATCTAGTTTTTCCAACAAATAAATGGCATGTGATAAGAACAAAGTAGATGTAAAGACATAATTTAAAATACTGGATATGAAAATATTTTTACCGATATATATTTAGTGAACAGAATATCATTTAGAATTTTGAAGGGACAATTAGTGAATTAGAATATAATACTGAGGAATTTACCCAGATCGCAGTTATAAAGGGATAGAAGGTATGGAAAAACATTTCTGATACCTGGATGGTAGTTTCAGAGTCTTCATCACTTCTTTATTTTATTTATTTATTTTTAACTTTCATTGAATCAAAATTGATTATACATATTTTGCGGGTTCAACATTGAGATATGTTTTTCAAATCAATATTACTAGCATATATATTGTTAGAATTCATAATTATTCTTTATGTCCCTTGTCCAATCCCTCCCCATCCCCCTTTTTCTCCCGCATCCCTCTAATCACCCTAGATTTCTTCTCCCTCTGAAAGAATAATGGTTATTCTGTTGATTTGCTATGCAAATGATCTGTCCAATGCTAAGAGGCGTGATCTGGTCCCCTGATACTATCATAGAGCAGATGCCTCTCCCATCATTCTGAAGTGGGCTCCTTTCTTTATCTCTGCTGGTGACTCTCCTTGTGTCAATGCACTCCAGTGGCTGGCGGGCCATCTGCATGGTGGTTGTGGCATCTAGCTGCCTTTGCAGCAACCATGGTTATCATGGTAGCTGTGGTGGACCACTCACATGGAGATGTTTTTAGCATGCTCCTCGGTGCTGGTGGTGTGCCTGGTTGTGGAGAGAGTCTGATCCTTGACTCCTTACCCTGGGTCCCTGGGCAGGCCCCAAAGAGCTGGCATGATGTGCCTGGTTGTGGGAGGGGGCTCTGGTCCCCTTCTCCATGCCCCGGGTCCCTGGGCAGGCCCCAAAGAGCTGGCATGATGTGCCTGGTTGTGGGAGGGGGCTCTGGTCCCCT
>NW_007731483.1:228756-231905 GCF_000696425.1 Galeopterus variegatus
TGGTAGCTGTGGTGGACCACTCACATGGAGATGTTTTTAGCATGCTCCTCGGTGCTGGTGGTGTGCCTGGTTGTGGAGAGAGTCTGATCCTTGACTCCTTACCCTGGGTCCCTGGGCAGGCCCCAAAGAGCTGGCATGATGTGCCTGGTTGTGGGAAGGAGGTCCAGTTCCTTTCTCCATGCCCCAGGTGCCCGGACGGGCCCCAAGGCACTGGCACAGTGAGCCTGGTTGTAGGAATGGGGTCTGGTCCGCTTCTCCATGCCCCGGATCCCTGGGCAGGCCCCAAGATGCTGGCAAGGTGTGCCTGGTTGTGGGAGGGGGCTCTGGTCCCCTTCTCCATGCCCCGGGTCCCTGGGCAGGCCCCAGCGCACTGGCGTGGTGAGCCTGGTTGTGGGAGGGGGGTCTGGTCCCCTTCTCCACACCCTGAGACCCCAGGCGGCCCCCAAGGCACTGGTGCAGTGTTTCTGGTTGTGGAAGGGGGGTTCATTCCCTGGCTACTAGCCCCAGGGCCCTGGGCGAGCCCCACGGCATTGGTGATGTGCCTGGATGTGGGAGTGGGATCCAGTCCTTCAGTCTTCGGGTTCTTGGGTGGGGCCCTGAGGTGCTGGTGGTGTGATTGGTTGTGGGTGGGGGTCCTGTCTCTGGCTCCATGCCTCCCTTCCCCTGGTGGGCCCCAATGCATTGCTGGTGTGCCTGGACTGGAACTAATTTTTTGTCTTTTGCTTACTTCTAACATTGGGGAACTTCCTGTGGGAACCAGTACTTGAGCTGTGTGGTTGAATTAAATTGCTGCTTTGCTGCTGTTTCCATAGGGAAGGCTTTTTGTGCAGCTCGGGGTTCAGTGGTTGACCTTATAGGCACTTACGGCTCTCCAGATACTCAGTGCACCTGGGTTGTATAGAAACTCTGATCTGGGCCTGAGTTTTTTCATCAAACTGCACCCCATGCAATTCTGCATTCCCGACCAGTCTCCTCTGAGTGGTCCTGCACTGATTGGGGGGCGGATCAGCTATCCTTGGAGTGTCCCAGTGTTCTCCCGCTGGGCCTGTCTCCCCCACAGCCCATGCTCCAAACACTTCCCATGGGACGGACCCTATGCTGGTCCGTTGCATTGACTCATGGGCCTCTGAATGGCTCCCCTTTTTCAGCCGTCTGGCTCCTCACTCCCATGCAGGTCCTTGGGAACCCCCAAGTCTTGCTGTCTTGGGGGCCACCAAAGTCTTCTTCTCCCTTTCTGCTTCCGAGTAACTGCATCTAAAGGGCATAGCTATGGCTTCTGCCAGCTCCTTCTCCAAATCAGCCATGGCCTGAAACACTGAGAGCAGTTTTTTCTTTCATTGTGGTTTCTCCTGCCTTCGTGAGTTCCGTAGGTCTTTCCTCTTCACCTAGGCTCCAGCAGCCCCAGCTTGGCTGATGTTACATTTTTATACTTGTAAATTCGTTGATTTCTGGGAGAGAGTGACGCTGGGGACCGTCTATTCTGCCATGTTGATGGGAACTCTTAATCACTTCTTTAAAAAGGAATTACAAAAGAACAGAGAAGTATTGCAGAGAAGTAGTGAGGAAACTGAAACTTTACAAATTGGTTAAAAAAATTAGAATTTTCAGGTTGCAGAAACATTAATGAGTGTTGAGTAGGTTAAGGAATATATGCCACATCTAGACCTACCATAGTGAAAGTACAAAACATCAAAGATCAAAAGAAAGTCGTAAAAGCAACCAGAAAGGACTGTTGTTTCAGTGATGGTAAGAGAATAAAAGTTATTAGGCCATAAGGAGAAACTTAATGGAGGAAGAGATGACAACAGAGGACAGATTTTAACAGTTTCAAGAAGATGAAAAATGGATGTCTTTTATTTTCTAGTTGGGTCTTTTCTTTTTTTTATGCCATATGAAACCTTTCAGAATCATGTTTTCAGAGTTATTCTTATTAAATTCCATGATATGATTTACTTTGAGCAAAGTGTCATTCTATTATTTTAATTTTCTCACTTTCTAATATTTTACCTTTGACCTAAACTGTGGGTCGTGTTGGTAGTAAGAATATGAATATTAATTAGAAGATATTTTTCTTTAAAAGCTAATGTATCTTTGGCATTTGATTTTTGATCTTATTTATATCTTAAATTCTGTTAATAGTAAAATATTAAGGAGTAATGCAGGGTAGCAGATAGTCATGTCACCTTTGTAGGAGACTTTTAGTGATGCAGTACCTTTCTGTGTATTTTGTCATTATTTTTACTAATGAATAATGCAACAAAAATGAGATGAAAAATATTTTCAGTTTTATAAACTGATTACATTTTTAATGCATTTAAAATGACGGGTCATGCTAAAGTAACAAATGGAAGATTTGGATTTATTTAGCAAACAAGAGAGTTTCAGGTCTACACTTATATATTATTACCTCTCAGAAACCTTCCTTGACCACCTTCTCCTCTCATCTGTTATTTTACATGCTTCTGTGTTCTCTGTAATGCCCTTTACCAACATTCAGTGCTATCTAAGATAATACTGATTTTAATCATCTTACTGTAAGTTATGGTCTCTATTTTCAAGTTCTTGCTCACAGTCTAATAAAGGATTTGGTATGACTTTTCAATAACTTCTTCAGCTGTTCCTTTATCCCTAGGCTATTTCATATAAAAAAAAAAAAAAACTTCTTCTCTATAGCTGGTCTATTTTGGGAAATGTGATTTTTTTTTTCCCAGCCAAATCTTAGTGACAGAATTGGTTAAGACATGAATTTATTGTGTGCTGCAATTTAGATAGTGTAGTTTTTTTGGCATTCGTAATTATTTCTTGCTCTAGAGCTCCTGTGAGATTCCTTGTACAAGAGCAATAATTGTGAGTGTCAAAACATTCATATTATCCAAGAATTATTCTCAAAATTTGTATTGCAGCCATTTTAATTTAGTCTACATCCTTTTTCGGAAAGCATCCGTAAGGGTAATACAAGAAACATTTTATTAAAATTCTTTAGAATTAAATTTCATTTTGTTTAAATAGAAAATAATTAAATATTTATCTGCCAAGAAGGTAATCCAAAATTAAAACTTAAGACCAGATACTAAATTGAAGGGTCATATCCCCCAAAAAAGACATTGTGCTGATCAGTAAATTATATACGTTTTTTATAGAAACAAACA
>NW_007731483.1:232445-233493 GCF_000696425.1 Galeopterus variegatus
TCCCCCAAAAAAGACATTGTGCTGATCAGTAAATTATATACGTTTTTTATAGAAACAAACATTGTTATTTGTTTATGCTGTAAAGTACAGTTACAATAAAGTCATAATATAATTGTACCAGAATTATTCTTTTCACTTTTTTTTTCTTAGTACTCAAGTAAAGGGTATCTTGCCTTCATTTTTATTTGTTCATTTCAAGACCCCAATACTAGAATTATGAAAATTAGTCCATATTACTATTGTCTTTATACCTTTCCTCTTGTCTTACTAATTTTTTGGCCTTCTATTTTAATCTTTGCTTTGGAAGCTCCCAAATACTTCAGCTAGACACTACCTTTCTAAATGGGGTAAGGCCGTTGATAATAGAGAACAGGTATTAAAAGTAAATTTAATATGAAAACCAAGAATTGGAGGACTATTATTATGAGAATATATCTTTATATCAAAAGATAAGTTGTAATAAAATCAGGGAATATTTAGAAACATACTGCATTTTTATCTTATATCCCATCTACTTAAATACGATGCTAATTTCTAGAGGCAAATAATAGGAGTAATAGGAGGTATATGACAATAGATAATAGGAGGTATCCTTCTAGTTATAGGAGGATATGACAGAAATCATAGTTGAGCTGAGACTTCACTGGAGTTTGAAAGAATAAACAGTGTAGGTAATCAGAATAGGACGAGGGCATTGTAGAACTAGGGATGACTACAGAGATGTAGGTACTAATGCACTGGAGCTGTTTGAACTGAAGGATAACTAATTTAGGGACCAGACTGCAAGACGATTGATTATGATAAATTGGTAAGAGTCTTTTAATAATAATAAAAATCAATAATTTAACTACCTTTTGCCATGTAACAAATTACTTCAAAACTTGTCAGTGTAAAACATTTTTTATCACTATTTTCTATGGGTCAGTGATTTTGGGAAGGTCCCAGTTTGGTGGGTCTGGCTTAGATTTCTCATAAGATTGCAATCAATACATCCTTTGAGGCTGTAGTAATCTGAGGGCTTGACCGGGTTTGGAGGCTGTGCTTCCAA
>NW_007731483.1:234168-254994 GCF_000696425.1 Galeopterus variegatus
CTTTTATATTCTCTAACCTGTGGGAAATATCCACCCATTATCTTAGTATCAGTGGAAAAAGTCTAAGAATTAACCTGACTCTAAGAGTGCTGGAATAATGATTGAGCTGTGTATATGTGCAGTTATCATACTCAGTGGTCACTATACGGTAGTTCAAATCAGTAAACCATACCTATTAATTTTATCCTCAATCTGCTTCTATGAAATTATATAATAAAAACATTTAGCCTGGTTTTTTTTGTTGTTGTTTGTTTGTTTTTTTGGATTGACTTTTATGAGGGTAGTATAACAGAGGATAAGCATAATGGATCCCTGATGGAGATAGGACTGAGAGAGCTAAAATAATGATTTGGGTGTTTTGTTGTTGTCTTTTATAGTTGTGGGGTATTTTTGTTTTATTTTTGGAGGGTGGTGGTTTTATTTTTGCTGTTCTTATCATTTGTTTTTATTTGGACAGCCTAGTAGAGAGCAAAGTATATGAACCTGCAGCTCACAGAAATAGAAATTTATATTAAATAATAGGAAAATACCNCATGGCATGTGGCTTCCCCAGAGAGAGTGATCTGAGAAAACAAAAGTCACAGTGTCTTTTTGACCTAGGCTAAGGAGTCAATACTCTTTATTTCCACCACATTATATTTGTCAGAGGCAAGTTACTTAGAACACCCACACTCAAGAAAAAGGGAATTAGTCTCCACCAGAGGGAATATTAGCAAAGAATTTGTAAACATAAAATTTTGTTTACAAACCATCACAAAAGTGTTTTAATTTTACAGTCTACTCTGTGATTACATAATATAGTTACTTGTAGAGAATGGTTACTCTAGCAGGGTGGCACAGGCAGTGGTAGGAGCTCCAGAACCCAGAGAGACAAATCACCTTGGGAATTTTTATTTCAGCAGAATAGGCGATCTGGCCACACGTGGTCAAATTGTACGTCTAGAAAAGGATATTTAATTTTTTAAAGTTAAAGTGGGAAGGATCAGATTGGCTTCTGAAGTAGACAAGGGCTGGGTTTCCTGGAAGACATGCTGTATCAAAAATATTAGCAGTGAATACCAAGAAGCTGTGTTTCAGGAACATAAGCTGTTTAGGAGTCTAGAAAGTTAGATAGAAAAGACGTTAGAAATTAGGCATAGATNAATCATATACATTGTATATTGACAAAATAAAAATTAAAAAAATAAATAAATAAATAAAAAAAAAAGGAAATACCACGTGCCAGGCAAGTATGTGAAGCACTGATTTAGAGAGATTTTTTTAAATATCTAATAATGTTGAAGATATACATTCCTTTTCACCCCGTAATTTCACTTTCAGGTATGAAAATAGTGTCTTACAGACGTTGTTGGCCATGTCCTTCATTGGGTAGATAGTAGTTTCAAGAAAGAATACTTACGTGTCTTACTACACATGGACCATTTTGGTATTTTCTGTCCTATATACTTCTATGTATTTGTTGCTATTCACTAAATTTATTTTATGATATGTTAAGGGTAACGATACACCATTGAAAAACACTGCTCTAGGGAAACTAACACATGTGCATGAGGAGAAATGTACAAATGTGTTTATGGCATCATTGTTAATAAGAGCAAAAACATGAATACAACCTAAATATTCATCAGTGAGAGATTTGTAATATATCCATAGAAAGGAACACTGAACATCAGTCAAAATTAATGTATTGGAACTATATTATTCAGTGTACCTAGATTACAAAAATTGTTTGTGAAAAAAGCATGTTAGAGAAGGATACCTACAGGATAAAACTTATATAAAGTGTCAAAATATGTAAAACAATACATATGAAGTTAAAACAGAGATACAGATGGCAATGATATTCACTGAATTAAGGATAGCCATTTACTCTTGGGGAAGGAGATGCATCAGTACTAGGTACATAGGAAGTTTTAACTGTAATATTTTATTAACTGAGCAGTGGATGTACAGTTATTCATTGTATTGTCTTCTATATCTTTTTTACATCTGAAATTTTTCATATTAAGAAAAAAGTTGGGGCTGGTTGGTTAGCGGTTGATTAGAGCACAGCCTTATAACACCAAGGTCATGGGTTCGGATCCACTTACTGGCCAGCCATCAAAAAACAAAAGAAAGAAAAGAGGAAAAAAATTATTTTTGAGCATTTATGTTCAGTATTATAAAGGTCTAGGGATATCTCACAGTTGTAATAAAGCTTCTTTTTATAATTGTATTGTCTATAACTGCCCAGATTGATGAAACTTAAATGACGGATTGTAGTTGCCAACATTTATGAAAGGTTTAGTATGTGTTAGGCACAATTCTGAGTATTTTACTTGTATTAAGTGATTTTATTCTTGTATTAACTCTGTGAGCTAGGTACTGTTATTATCAGTATTTTACTTGTATTAAGTGATTTTATTCTTGTATTAACTCTGTGAGCTAGGTACTGTTATCGCTATTTTACAGATGAGGAAGTCTAAGAAAAAGGGAAGTAACTTGCCCAAAGTCACACAGCTAGTAAAAAACAGAACCAGGATTTCAACTCAGGATGTCTTGCTCCAGAGTCTGTATTATTAGCCACTATGCTATAGAACCTCTACATGAGAAAAAGGTATTATCAAAAAATGTAGGAAAACTAGGGCCGGCCCGGTGGCGCACTGGATAGTGCACCGCTTGGGAAGCGCGGCGGCGCTCCCGCCCGAGGGTTCGGATCCCGCATACAGACCGGTTCCTGCTCACTGGCTGAGCGAGGCACGGGAGCGACACCGAGGGTTGCAATCCCGTTGCCGGTCCCCGGTCCGGTACGGGGGCAACACTGAGGGTTGCGATCCGTTGCCGGACACGGAAAAAGACAAAAAAAAAAAAAAAAAAAAAAAAATGTAGGAAAACTAAAGATTGCACAGTAATTGGCAGTATGGCTTGGGAAGAGAGTTTCCCCAATTTTTGTTCTTAAGCAATGACAGGAGCCTAGAAGGAACTGAGATTTATTAGAGCAAGCAAGGAATTAACTATTAGAATTCTATCACTCATTTTGCACAAAAGAGAAACTAAGAAAAGTGCCTTAATTAACATTAAAATTCCATCTGAAGTGACATTATTGTCTTGTGCAAATTGCAGAATTAAAAATTACTTAAAATTTTAATTTACTCATGTATGGTAAATCAGAAGCCTTGAATATTGATCTGCAAAAGAAAATTAAGCTTCGTCATATTATACTTAACATGATTTTTTTAAACTAGCACTAATAACCTGGTGAAAGGTAAGATAAAAGTCCTTGTATTAATGTTGCATTGGTTCTTGATTCACTGCTCTTAGAGTAGAAAAATCATCCCGGAAAGATTATATTGGATGCTTGGAGTGAAGTGAAGTGAAAAGCTATCTGGGCAGTGAGCCAAAATCCTGACTTTTGGGAATGTTATGCAACCATTTCACAGTATAGTTACCAAGATCGTTCCCATTGTGACTATAGGTGGATTATTCTTCCCTTTGCCTCAGCCTAAAAAGTAAATTAATTATAGATGAAAGACCTCTGACTTGACTGAAGTAACAAAAGCTGATTTTAAGCTAAGGGTATACATGTATAGTTTAATTGTCAATAAATTACTTCAAGGTTTTAGGTTTTATAAACTATTGCACATTTTCAAATAATATTGGCTTCTGCATGATTTTGCCTCATGGATATCTAACAAATTTGTGTCTTAATCATAAAAATTATTTTCTTTTAATTTATTAAATGTACGCTAGCTTATAAAGTTCACAGTTCTTTAGAGAAACCAGTTTTGAGCTCTACATTATTCTGTACATGGATGATGGTACTCTGGTTTCTTCAGAAGGTTTAACATATTTGTTGACTCCATAGTAGTTGTAAGGCTCTCAAAAAGCTCCAAACGTCATTGCGTAGCCCAATGAAAATAGAGCAGTTTGGCAAAAGTAAGGTGTTCCATAGAAGTTCTTTTTTCAGTTTGGTATTGGTAGTTTTTATTTTATAGAAGAAGTATAAAAAACAGAAGATGTTCAGACTAAAGGCCTTTGAGAGTATAGATAATATATATTTCTATTTATTATGAATTTTGTATTTATATATAAAGTATTAGAAATAATCTTCACTGCTTGTTGAAAGTAAATATGCATGTATTCCAACTTCGGATATTAATCAGAGGTTTGTCCCCCATCCCCCATCCTCACCCCCAGTGACGCTATTGCTGAGATTAGAGCCATTTGTATTGAAGAAATTGGAGTATGGATGAAAATGTATAGTGATGCCTTCCTAAATGACAGTTACCTAAAATATGTTGGATGGACTCTTCATGACAGGGTAAGTTACTCTGTTCTAAGTTTTGATAGAGGATATGTTTATCTCAGTACTAGAATACTAGGAATCAAAATAGCAATTGATTTTTCAATAGTTGTAATAATATGTGAATTTAGGATGATGCAAGTGAGTAACTTTATTTGAAGACTGTGATGAAACCGGAGACATTAGCCCATGTGTGAAGACCTTGTCTTGGTTAGTTGAAGTGCTCTCTTGAACTAAGATTGACAACCTGGTATATCTAAAGTTTTAAGAGAATATAGTATCTTAAGAAGATAATTATAATTTTTTTCTAGTCTGGAATCAGAAATTATTTCTTATTTCTCTTAATATACAAAGACGAAATAAGCTTCTTTATTTTGAATTCTCTAGGGTCATATCACAGTATAGTATTTTATCAGGTGAATAGATTTGTTGGATTCTAGAATATTCAATGTAAAAATCTATTTCTACCTCTAACCTCTTAAAAAGGGCTCTGATTTTGAAAGAAATTCTGCATCATTGAGTCCTAAATAATTAATTCTCAATCAAAGGTGGGAATGATAAATTATTGGAATTTTTTTTCTTATTTTAACATAGTTGATTGTACATATGTATTGGGTACAGAGTTCAATATCAATATCTGAGTGCAATATGTAATGCTCAAATCAGGATAATTAGTGTATTCAACATTATACAGTGTAATCATTTTTTGAGGCCCTTTACCAGTTCCTCCCTTACTCCTCCTACCTCTTCCCCTTTCCCACCTCTTGTAACCTCAGTTCTGTTCTCTCCTTTTGAAAGTTCAGCATATTATTGTGATTGTTACATCTTTCTTTCTTTTTCAAGTTTGTTTTAGCTTTTAGCTTCTTAGCTCTCACTTATGAGTGAGGACATATGTTATTTCTCTTTCTGTGCCAGGTTTATTTCACTTAACATAATTTTCTCTGTGTTCATCCATGTTGCTGCGAATGGCAGTATTTCATTCTTTTTTACAGCACAGTAGTCTTCTGTTGCGTATATAGACAACATTTTCCTTATCCAGTCATTCCATGGTGGACATTTAAGTTGATTCCAAGTCTTGGTTATTGTAGATAGAGCTGTGATAAACATGGTGGTGCAGGTATGCCTTAGACGTGATGATTTCCATTCCTTGGAATATATTACCTAGCAGTGGAATTGTTGATCTTATGGCTGTTCTATCCATAGTTGTTTGAGGAACATCCATACCGTTTTCCATAATGGCTGTACTAATTTACACTCTCACCAACAGTACAGGAGGGTCCACCTTTCTCCGCATCCTTGCCAGCATTTTTTAGTTTCTTTTTGATAAAAGCCAGTCAGAGTGAGGTGAGATGATACCTGCCTTGGCTTGAATTATGTAAGTCTTTAATCCATTTTGAGATGATTTTGGTATATGGTAAGAGATACAGGTCAAGTTTCATTCTTCTATATATGGATGTTCATTTATTGAAGAGGCAGTCTTTTCCCCAGTGTATGTTCTTGGTGCCTTTGTCAAAGATCTGTAAGTTGTGGGTTGATTTCTGGGTTCTTTTCTATTCTGTATGATTGGTCTGAGTGTCTTTATGATAGAACCGTGCTATATTGGTTACTATAGCTTGGTAGTATAATTTGAAGTCAGGTAGTGTAATACCTCTAGCTTTATTTATTTATTTATTTATTTATTTATTTATTTATTTATTTATTTATTTATTTATTGCTCAGGATTGCTTTGGCTATTTGGAATCTTTTATTGTTTCATATGAATGTTAGGATTTTTTTCTATTTCTGTGAAGAATGTCATTGGCATTTTGATGGGGATTGCATTGAATCTTTAGATCACTTTGGGTAGTATGGACATTTTCACAATGTTACTTCTTCCAATCCAAGAACATGGAAGGTCTTTCCATTTTTATATGGCCTCTTTAATTTCTTTCAACAGTGACTTGTAGGTCTTGTAGTAGAGATCTTTCACCTGCTTGCTATATTTATTCCTAGGGGGTTTTTTGCGGGGGCGGGGGGGGGGTTTGTGTGTGTGTGTGTGAATATTTTAAATGGACTAGCATTTTTAATTTCTTTCCCTGCTGGTTCGTTGTTGGCACATAAAACCACTACTGATTTTTCCATGTTGATTTTGTATCTTGCAACTTTACTAAAATCACTTGCAGTGACTTGTAGGTCTTGTAGTAGAGATCTTTCACCTGCTTGCTATATTTATTCCTAGGGGTTTTTTTTGCGGGGGCGGGGGGGGGTTTGTGTGTGTGTGTGAATATTTTAAATGGACTAGCATTTTTAATTTCTTTCCCTGCTAGTTCGTTGTTGGCACATAAAACCACTACTGATTTTTCCATGTTGATTTTGTATCTTGCAACTTTACTAAAATCACTTACCAACTCTAAGAGCTTTTTTGTAGAGTCTTTCGGCTTTTCTATGTACAGGATCATGTCATTTGCAAACAGGGACAATTTGACTTCATCTTTTCCAATCTGGATTTCCTTTATTTCTTTTTCTTGCCCGACTGCTCTGGCTAATACTTCTTTATTTTACTTCATTTTTTTACTTTCTTCTTCTTCTTTTTAAAAAATTTTTATATTAATTTATCGATATACAGTGTAGTTGATTTTTTGTCTCTTTACCAATTCCTCCTTTCTCTCCTTCCGTGCCCCTCCCCCATCCCCACCCCCACCATCATATCTATTTACTTGTCTTAACAAGTTCAAGGAATTGTGATTCTGGCTAGTAATTCTGACACTCTGTTAAATAGGAGCAGCAAGAGTGGGCATTGCTGTCTTGTTCCTGTTCTCATTCAGGATCAAAGTGGCAGTGGGTTTGTCATATATGGCTTTTATCCAGTTGAGATATTTTTCTTCTGTACCTAATTTGCTGAGAATATTTATGATGAAGATATGTTGAATTTGGCAAATACTTTTTCTGTCTATTGAGATAATTGTGGTTTTTTTCCCCCCTTGATTTTGTTGATATGCTGTCTTACATTTATTGACTTGGGAAGTTGAACCATCCTTGCATTCCTGGGATGAATTCCATTTGAATGTGGTTATAATTTTTTTTATGTGTTGCTGTATTCCATTTGTTAAAATTTTGTTGAGGATTTTTGTGTCTATATTCATTAGAGATATTGGTCTGTGGTTTTCTATTTTTTGTTCTATCTTTGCTTTTGGTATCAGGATGATTCTGGCTTTATAGAATGAGTTTGGGAGAATGGCCTCTGTTTCAATTTTTTGGAATAGTTTGGAAAGACTTGGTAATAATTCCTCTTTAAAGGTTTTGTAGAATTTACCAGTACAGACATCCAGTCTAGAATTTACCAGTGCAGACATCCAGTGTTGGGCTTTTTTGTTGTTGGGAGACTGCTGATTACTTCTTCAAACTAGTTGCTTGATGTTCTGTTGAAGTTTTCTTGTCTTCTTGGTTCAGTGTTGGTGTTTGTATGTGTCCAGAAATTTATCCATTAGCTCCAGATTTTCAAACTTCTTGGGATATAGTTGTTGGTAAAAGTCTCTGATTCTTTATATTTCTGTGGTATTGGTTGTAATGTCTCTTTCATTTCTAATTTTTGTTTTTAAGTCTTCTTTTTTTAGTTAGTCTAGCTAATGGTTTGTCTATTTTGTTTATCTTCTTGAAAAACCAACTTTTTGTTTCTTTGATCTATTGTATCATTTTTGGGGTTTTTATTTAGTTCTGCTCCGACCTTAATTATTTCATTCTGTCTACTAATTTTAGAATGCAATTGTTCTTCTTTTTCTAGTTTGTTGAGGTGTAGCATTGACTTGTTTACTTGCAGTCTTTCTGTTCTTTTGATGTAAGCATTTATTGCTGTAAATTTCCCTCTTAGAACTAGTTTCACAGCCTCCCATGGTTTTCGGTATGATGTGTCTTCATTTTCATTAGTTTGAAGAAATTTATTGATTTCCTGTTTAATTTCTTCTTGGACCCACAGGTTGTTCAGGAGCATGTTGTTTTAATTTCCATGTGTTTGTATTGTTTCCTGAGTTTTGCTTGTGATTGATTTGTAGTTTGGATCTGTTGTGGTCTGAGAAGATAACTTGAAATGTTTTCAATTTTTAAAAATATGTTGAGGCTTGATTTGTGACCTAACATGTTATCTATCCTGGATAATGTTCCATGTGCTGCTGAGAAGAATGTATATTCTGGGGTTGTTTGATGAAATGTTCTGTAGATATCTGCCAAGTCCAGTTGATCAGAAGTGTGTTTTAAATCCAGTGTTTTTGTGTTGGTATGTTGTCGACATGATTTGTTCAGTGTTTGAGAGGGGTACTCATGTCCCCAACTATTATCGTATTTGTGTCTGTCTCTTTTTTAAGGATTAATAGTGTTTGTTTTATTTATCTGAATGCTTTGATGTTGAGTGTGTCTATTTTTATGACTTGTTATGTCTTCTTTTTGGATAGATACGTTTATCATCATATAGTGGCCTTTGTCTCTTTTTATAGTTTTTGATTTAAAGTCTATTTTATCTGATGTAGGAATAGCCACTCCTGCTTGTTTTTTGTTTCTCTTTGCTTGATTTATCTTTTTCCATCCCTTGACTCTTTTTGTATGTGTCTTTACAGGTGAGGTGAGTCTCCTGTAGAGAGTGTATAGTTGGGTGTAGTTTTTTAACCCAATCAGCTGGTCTGTGTCTTTTGAGTGGGGAATTTAATCTACTTACGTTTAGGGTAGTTACTAAAGGGTATTTTCTTACTTTTGTCATTTTAATAATTTTCATGTGGATGTTTTAAATATCTTTTGTTTCTTTCCCTTTTAATGTTTGTCTTCAGTATTAGTTGGTTTTTGGAGGTGGTAAGTTACAATTTCTTTCTCTTTCCAGTTTGCGTTTTTGTTCTACCAGTGGGTTTTTTTTCTTTTTCTTCTTTTTTTTTTTTTTTGTGTGTGTGTGTGTATTCATGGTAGTGATTATTGATTTTTTGATTCAGATGCAGGACTCCCTTTAGAATTTCTTGTGTGGCTGGTTGTGGTGGTAAACTCTCATAGCTTTTGTTTGTTGGGAAATACACTATTTCTCCTTCATTAGTGAAAGATAGCCTTGCTGATTATAGTATTCTTGGCTGGAAGTTTTTTTCTTCTAGTATTTTGAATATATCATCCCATTCTCTTCTGGCATGTAGAGTTTCTCTTAAGAAGTCTGCTGTTAGTCTGATGGGGACTCTCTCATAAGTGATTTGATGCTTTTCTCCTTCACAATTAGCCCACCTGAATTTGGTTAATTTGAAACCTTTCACAGTATTTCCATTTAAATATTCTTAGTACACATATGCATTTTAATAATTAGCATTGTCTCCTTGAAACATGAATTATTGGCTCTTAAAAATATAACTAATTATGAAATTATGGTTAGCAGTATGTTACACAATACTTTTTCATATCACTTAACATTTTTTTCAAAAGTAATTTGACACAAATGTTAACAGAGTGTCTCTGACAAATATACACAATCAGCTCCCCAACAAATTTTTTATCTTTGTGTCCTTTTTCTGCTTTTACCCCCTATTTTTATTACACTTTTAGTTATTCATTAAATAATATTTATTTATTTTCATTTTATGGCAGCTGGACAGTATAGAGATTGAACCTTAGATCAGTAACATTTATTGAGCAGTCAATATGCTTTTAGACACTGTATTAAACAGCTTTCAGATTTGAATCACAGTTTTTATAATAAAGCATTTAGGCACTATGATAGAAATAGGCTCAGAGTATAGTAGAGCCCCAAAGTAGAGCTGTTACCAAAAAGGCCACTGGAGTTTTCATTCTGTTATTTTACAGTTTTCTAAAAGACCTTCATGGATACCACCTTATTTAATTGTTAAGAAGTTTCTGTGGTATAGGCAGGGCACATTATAGGTGGAGAACCAAGACTTGGGAAAAGAGGTGGTTGATTGGGAGATGCCACTGGATAAAACTCAGTTCATGTCCTTGCTCTACCTATAATTTGCTGTGTGAATTTCAGTGATGTAATTTCATCTTTCTTGGCATTTGTTTCAAGTCTATAGCTGGAGAGAAGTCAGTCATGCTATTTTAAATCTGGGGTTGTGACTTTACATTGGGGCAACTGTCCTTAGCCTTTTACTTGTCCATTATTGATCTCTTTTCACTATATGTATTAAATAATACTTTTAGTGGCTTTCCACTTATCTTGCTTCCTGGGATACCATGTCCTATGTGCCATAGATCCCTATGGGCTGCCCTTCAGCCCTGCTGCTCATTACAATTGTTATTCCCTGCTTGCATGTCATAGGTGATGGTACCTTATCTCTGCTATTTTGGAATCATATCTCCATTGCTATGTGGAGCCAGTTTTTCCATTTGGTCCATGCCGAGATTTGATCATTGTCTGGTGGCCAGGAAGGGAGGTCTGTGTAGATCATGAGGAGGGCTACTAGCATTGTCCTTAAGGTACCTGCCTCATTTGAGGCTTCCATGTCGTCTCAGCAAAGGATAGGGCAGGGAGGAGACATGCTATCCTTTAACCAAGGGGGCATGAGCTATATTTTCAGGCCCTCAAATTCAGAGGTAACTAGGTGTTCAAGGTTCTTAGCTGTATCCACCCAGATATCCTTTAGACTTAACTTCTTTCCTATCATGGCCCTGACTTTGACATGGAAGACTTGTCTGGGACAAAAAGTCTCTCAAATTCGGCCCCTCTTACAATTGAGTTCTGGACCTGGTCTTCAGTATAATTGATTTTCTATCTGCTGGAGATAAGGGTCTCTTTAAATGTTGCCAGTGCAGCAACACTTGCTTTTAACTGGTGATTAAATAGCCTGAGACTGTCGTTTTCTCTTTAGCATCATAGTGACACTTAGCAAGAGCCACTTAGTTACGCAGTCCTTACAGTTACTATTCATCCTGCTCCCTCAAATGTAGGAATGTTGTACAAGCTAGTTCGTATCCCTTTTCTCCCACAGATGAAAATTCTAGAAAATACTCTGTTATCCTATGTCAGAACTATCAATATTTCACATATTACCACTGGGTCCTTCTTCATAGCATTCCAGCCTTCAAGTAATCCAACCTTACAGTCCGGTCAGTAAAGCTTCGTAGGTCCATTCTTGGTACCAGCTGTCTTTGGTCACGTTCCCTAGAAGTGAAGCCCTAGTTGGGGATTTTTGTGCTAGTCATATATTGAGGTTTATACTCTCAGTAGTAGTCTATAAGAATGTGTGGAAAGTATGATAAAGCAGGAAACAGACTGAGAAAAATCTGGTTTCAGAATGTTATTCTCAGCCTGATCTCATAAGGAGCTTTGGAGAATACATTGCACCTTAGAGGTTGTCCTGCCCAGAAGCAAGGAAGTTTGGCTGTTTTACTCTTTTATCTTTCAGCACTGGCTGTGGGCCTCAGCCTGGGGAGGGAGTGAAGCTTAATGTCCTAGAGATCTCTGTGCCAAGTGATTCTTGTCAACCATGGTTGGTTCTCCAGAGAAAAGTACAGTTATGAACTATTAGCAGTCAACGCAGGCAGAGGCTGGAATTAACCCAGTAAAGGGGACCTTGGCAGGGCATCAACAGCATCTGCCACAGGTACCTCAGGTTCTTCCTATGTGCTAGTGGTTTAGCAGCAAACATCATCTCATTCAATGATGTGCTAGAAGTGGCTTGGATCAGCTTGCAAGGGAATGATTATGCATATCTGTTTATAAATGAGTTCAATGATGTATCTTTGGTAGATCGATATTGACCATGGGGTGGGAGAGAGTTGGATTACAGACATTGCAAATGCAGTAGTTCAGGGCCCTGTTCCTCAGAGCTGGTTTTTACAAGTCTTACCAGCATTCCTCTGCATTTAATCCTTACAGCAGCTTTATAAATGAGAAAACTGAGTATCAGAATGATTAATATACTTCCCATCTCACATGTAGCTAATAAATTATAGAATTGGAAGTAAAAAAAATGTAGTTCGTCTGATTCCAGAATTTGGATTTCTACTGTTACTACAAGTCTTACCAGCATTCCTCTGCATTTAATCCTTACAGCAGCTTTATAAATGAGAAAACAGAGTATCAGAATGATTAATATACTTCCCATCTCACATGTAGCTAATAAATTATAGAATTGGAAGTAAAAAAATGTAGTTCGTCTGATTCCAGAATTTGGATTTCTACTGTTATAGCACATTGCTTTTGGAAACTTCAATCTCCATTACATCCTTTCAGAGAGTTGGATAAATTTCTAGATGGTCCTGAATGCACGTTGATCACCAATATCCTCTACTCCAAGTTAATGACTTTATTAAAGATATTCCAATAGTAAATAGCACCCCCAGGTCTCTTCACTGTATCATTTTGCCTCCGTTTTAAACATTCTTCTGTTTATCTGTTTTCCTAGCTGCTGTCCCTGGAATATAAAAGGCATCTAGTAAATATCTGTGGCATGAATAAGTGATAAAATTAGGTTTTTCCACAGGATTGTTCAGTAATTACATAGAGGACAAATGAGTGTACCCTTCTCTAATTATAATCACAGGTTAAAAATACAAAGTGCCACAGGATAATGTGGGAAATAGTCTGTGTTGAGTCAGAGTTGTTAAATGTTTGAAAAGGTGTAGCTTACTCTCAAGTAACTTAGGGATTTTCAGTGCATTTTACAACAGACTGTATTATTGCTTAGTTCTATACTATGTTGAATTACAATGTGAAGCAAGTTGAATGGTTACACTGAAATTTATTTTAGTTTTCATATAGACTTGAAAATTTATTTAAACTTTGTGGCATGAAATTGACTGCATCTTTGTGTTTTTTACTTGTATTTCTGAAGCAAGGGGAAGTCAGGCTGAAGTGTTTGAAGGCTCTACAAAGTCTATATACCAATAGAGAATTGTTTCCCAAATTGGAGCTTTTCACTAACCGATTCAAGGTAAGCATTAACGATGGTGAACTTATTTTATTTTTCACTTTACAAATGCTAGCTATAGATAACTTAGCAAATGATATTACCGTAAGAAGTATTTAGTTTTTTTCTTTACTACATATTCTTTAAGTAAACCTGTATGAAATAGATGAATGAGTCTCTACTTTACAAAAGATATTACCAGCATGAGTTTTTATTTATTGCCTTTGAAAGAAGGCTCTCCTGATTAAAATAAGATTTTCTTTATATATAGCTTTTTATGAATATAATTATTTTATAAATTTAGGTTGACTTGTCACAGTGTCAGGGAATAGTAGTTAATGAGAAAGATTTTAAATTATGAACATTTATACTAACACCCCTTTTGTGTGAGACTTTGATAATATGGTTTTTCATTTAACCTATCATTAGTGTTGTATATATGCCCCAGAATACCTCACTTTAGGTCTGTACCGACTTATTTTCTGTTTATTGTTGATTTACTTTACAATTTTTTTCAGGATCGCATTGTATCGATGACACTTGATAAAGAATATGATGTTGCTGTGGAAGCTATTCGATTAGTTACTCTGATACTTCAGTAAGTATAGTATCTTAATATTTAAATTAAGTTGTTGCTATTTTAATGCCTTTTCCCCAGCATTATTCACGTACTTCATATTATAACCCTTACATGTATTGTTCTCTCTTTAGGTTCTATTTTTACCTTTTAAAATTAGGTTCAACACAAAGTGTTTTCTGTTTTTCTCTCGTTTTATTTTTTATTTTGACTATTGTCTATTACTGCCACATAAAAGTTCTTTTAAGCAGTCTAGAGAAAAAATGAAGTAACATACCCTTCTATTTAAAACAAAACAAAAACTCAGAAGGTTTCAAAAGGAAGAACCCTTAAAAGGGATAGGTTTTTCAAATAGGGTTTTCTGGAATACTAGAGAAGTAGGAGAAAGGAAATAAAGCAGAACAAAAACTCAGAAGGTTTCAAAAGGAAGAACCCTTAAAAGGGATAGGTTTTTCAAATAGGCTTTTCTGGAATACTAGAGAAGTAGGAGAAAGGAAATAAAGCATTTACATTCTTTCATTAATATGGTAAAGATTTAAAAATACTTATGTTATAGCTTTATCCGTACAGGTTTGACTAAAAACTAGAAAGAATCCTTGTGAGAGAATGTAGATCCTAGCAAAGTCATTACAAATCCTCCTTTCCCTACTTTATGATGCCACATCCATCATGAACTGTTGTTTGAGCTTTTTTTTCTTTAACCTTTTTGGTCTAGTACTATGCACTTTATTATTGTGGATATATAATATAATATATGCTATATGTTATAAATATGGCCTCCTTTCTTTTTGGGTGATTCTTTTTCTTTTTAAAATTCACTTACCTACTTGTGGATTTTTTTCTTTTATATACATTTGAACAATAAATATACTTATTAAGTGCTGCAAACTCTGTGAATAGAATTTTAAATTTATAATTGCATTTAATTTTATGATAAATTTATAGAAAATGGAGTTCTATACTATGTTATATCATTTGTGCATGAAAATGATGGATTTCTTTATTCAGATATCATTATGAAAAAAGTTTAAATTTTTTCATAGAGGTGCATTATTAAGTTAATTTTTAAGTACTTTATGATTTTGTTATATGATTAGTATTTAGTATTATTTTCTACTTAATTATTGCTCAGGCAGAGAAACCTTTAATTTTTATGTTGGTCTTATACGTGCAACCTATTAGAACTCTTATGCAATCTGATAATTTGTTGATTCTGTTGGTTTTACTGTGCAGATTATTATATTATCTGCAAACAATTTCATTTTTGCCTCTTTCCTAACCTTATAGTTTTTGTTTTATTCTCTTGTTTAATTGCAAAGCAGTACTTTCAGCATTATAATGGTGTAAGAGATAGCAGGTTTTTTTCTTCTTTTTTTTAGGAAGGCATTTAAAGTTCCTTGTCTCTGATTTCTGTGATAGGTTTTTGATATATATGATAGAAGTTCCTTTGTGTTTTGAGTTTTCTGGAATTTTCCTTTCATCCATTAATGAGCCTGAACTGATAGACTTGTCTAATGGTAAACCACCCTTGCATTTCTCAAGTAAATCATATTAGGATTTTTCATGTCTGTGTTTATGAGTAAATTTGACATAATTTTTTTTCTTATCCTTATTCCAGTTCACAATTAAAATACCTTCAATAGTATCTTGCCCTTTTTCTGTTCTGAAACAAATTGTCTATGACAGAGATTAATTCTTTCTTAAAACTTCGAGAGAATTCTCTTGTTAAAGCCATGTCGGTTTTCAATTTCTTTTGTTGGAGAGGTCTTTATTATTTCTTTTCTTCATGCTTATCTATCTCAATGAAGTTTTCTTTTTTGTGCTAATTTTGACATTTTGTAAACTTTAATATATCAATTTTATTATGCTTTCAAATTTACTTTATAGTTCAGATATTATTATTTTCTAAAACTATTTCTTTTGTTAATTTCTCTTTTTCATCGTCTATTTTATTTGTATCCTCTTTTTCTTCATAAGTTATATCAGAGGTTTGTCCATCTTACTATTTCCAAAGAACCAGCTTCTTAGGACTCATTTTTTGTTTTCGAATAATTGTGTTTAAAGTGATCTATATATACCTTTAAGTATTACTTTACCTGTGTCCTAAAAACTTGGACATGTAATATTTTCATAGATATTTAATGATAAATATTTTGATTACCTTTATGGTTTCTAGTTTAATTGTAGGTTATTCAGTAGTATGTTACTGTTGTCCCTCTTGGACTTTTTAAAGCTGTCCTTTCTATTTTATTCTATTATCTGAGAATATGTTCTGAGTAGTTTGGTCAGTTTTCTGAATTTCGAGGCATGCTTAAAAACAGTACACATTTATGTTGTGTATACAGTTAAATATTCATATTCATTACTTTGAATTTATTTGTGTCATTGAAATTATTTATACATTTCCTTATTTTTTGTTCAGTTTTCAGAGACATGTGTTAAAATCTTCAGCTACAATTGTTG
Source organism: Galeopterus variegatus (assembly GCF_000696425.1). Taxonomy (NCBI): domain Eukaryota; kingdom Metazoa; phylum Chordata; class Mammalia; order Dermoptera; family Cynocephalidae; genus Galeopterus; species Galeopterus variegatus. Next base: position 250,355 of record NW_007731483.1, read on the forward strand.
ATTTATCTTTCTTTATAGATTGTTGCTTGGTATACTTCAGAGTACTTAGATGGGTATCTATGTGCTCATGATTTTTACACTTTTTTTGATAGTGTTCATTTTATCCTTATATACCATTCTTCCTTGTAATTTATGAAGAGTTTTTTCCTTTTAAAATGTATTTTAAAGTATTAGGCCCTTTCATTATATTTTCCTTGTGAACTAAACCAGCTTATCAATATCTCTTCTGAACAAAAATGTACCTTGACATTCCACTCACCCACTTTTTTCATTGGTATTGTCTAGAGTTTGAGATCTATATTGTTAAGGAGATATATGTATATATTGCTTCCTTGTTTGTTTAGTTTCAATACTTGCTCATTTATACAGCCCATTTATCATTTCCTTTGATATTTCTTCTTCTCTTATTTTCAGGGAAGAGTAATTATCTCATAGACTCCCCCAATTTTATCTTTTCCTACTAGATTTTTTTTTTTTTTTTTGTCTTTTTTCCATGTCCGGCAACAGGACCGCAAGCCTCGGTGTTGCTCCCGCGCCTCGCTCAGCCAGTGAGCGGGAGCCGGTCTGTATGTGGGATCCGAACCCTCGGACGGGAGCGCCGCCGCGCTTCCCAAGCGGCGCACTATCCAGTGCGCCACCGGGCCGGCCCACCTACTAGATTATTTTTTTGAGGAGTGTTTTCAAAGCTTCTGAGACCTTGTATGGCTGAAAAATTCTACTTTCACCATGAATTTAGAAGATACTTTGGCTGGTTTCAAAAGTCTGTTTTTTTTTCTGCATTTTTATTGGGGGAGATAAGAGTAGAATATAACTTATTTAAAAGGTACAGTTGTGTCTGTGTCTCTAGCTGTGTCAGATAGATCTCTCTCTGCTTTAAGAATATGTGATTATAGTTCCCCAGAGTGCACAGTGCCTCCTCTGGCTATATAGATTGTTGCTTGGTATACTTCAGAGTACTTAGATGGGTATCTATGTGCTCATGATTTTTACACTTTTTTGATAGTGTTCATTTTATCCTTATATACCATTCTTCCTTGTAATTTATGAAGAGTTTTTTCCTTTTAAAATGTATTTTAAAGTATTAGGCCCTTTCATTATATTTTCCTTGTGAACTAAACCAGCTTATCAATATCTCTTCTGAACAAAAATGTACCTTGACATTCCACTCACCCACTTTTTTCATTGGTATTGTCTAGAGTTTGAGATCTATATTGTTAAGGAGATATATGTATATATTGCTTCCTTGTTTGTTTAGTTTCAATACTTGCTCATTTATACAGCCCATTTATCATTTCCTTTGATATTTCTTCTTCTCTTATTTTCAGGGAAGAGTAATTATCTCATAGACTCCCCCAATTTTATCTTTTCCTACTAGATTTTTTTTTTTTTTTTTGTCTTTTTTCCATGTCCGGCAACAGGACCGCAAGCCTCGGTGTTGCTCCCGCGCCTCGCTCAGCCAGTGAGCGGGAGCCGGTCTGTATGTGGGATCCGAACCCTCGGACGGGAGCGCCGCCGCGCTTCCCAAGCGGCGCACTATCCAGTGCGCCACCGGGCCGGCCCACCTACTAGATTATTTTTTTGAGGAGTGTTTTCAAAGCTTCTGAGACCTTGTATGGCTGAAAAATTCTACTTTCACCATGAATTTAGAAGATACTTTGGCTGGTTTCAAAAGTCTGTTTTTTTTTCTGCATTTTTATTGGGGGAGATAAGAGTAGAATATAACTTATTTAAAAGGTACAGTTGTGTCTCTAGCTGTGTCAGATAGATCTCTCTCTGCTTTAAGAATATGTGATTATAGTTCCCCAGAGTGCACAGTGCCTCCTCTGGCTGTTTATTTTATGACTCAGCCCCTGGCTTTCAGGTTTTCTGTGTTGGAGTCACTTGCCCTATAGGTAGTCCTACTGGGCAAAGTCTTTTAAAACTATTCAGGCTGGCTCACTTTCAGTACTCCTTACCTGGCCCATAGGAAACAGGGACTGTTTATGGATGGAGTAAGTACAGCTCATTCCCTTGTTAGCCATCTCTTCTTACTCTACTACCATGGGTTACTCCAGTCAGCCTTTTACCTTTAGAACTTTCTTTTTTTTTCCTTTTTGTCTTTTTTTTCGTGACCGGTAACGGGATCGCAACCCTCAGTGTCGCGCCCGCACCGCGCTCAACCAGTGAGCGGACCGGCCTCTATATGGGATCCGAACCCTCGGTGGGAGCGCCAACGCGCTCCCAAGCGCCGCACTCTACCAAGTGTGCCACCAGGCCAGCCCTACCTTTAGAACTTTTGAAGCCCTATAGCCAGTACCAGTTCCTAAACTTCCTCGTCATTGTTAAGGGTTATTTACACAGTTTTCGTAGTCGTTCTCTGAAACTTGGTGCTCCAGGTTGGCTTGGGGAGAAGGCTTCAGAGTACCACAGCACTCTGACATCTCTCTCTTTAAAGAAATCCTCTACTGATGATTATATTGCTCAGTCCCCTAATTTCTTATATGTTGTTTTGGTGGGTAATGATCTAAGAATCACAACCCAGCTTTACTGTCTCTTATACCATGTACATAAAATGATCTAGCCTTATTTTTCTTGCTTGTGGAATCTCTAGCAAAACTGCCAAAACAGCAAGTCACATTTAACATCCTATTATAACCTCCTTTAAATTCTTTTTCTGTCCATCTGTTAATTCTCTTACTTTTAGTATAGATTGTTTATTTGCCTTTCATTTATGAGCTTGTTTTCCTGAGATGTCTTGTTAAAAATCTTTTTCTGTGAACTTATTTATTTGAGGATATTAGCCAGTTGAGCTGATGGTACATAATTGGGTGAAGGGGACTAAGCCTCAAGCCCCCTCTTTATACTTTTGGGGGTATGAGTTGGGCATGCTAGAGATACTAATGCTTCAGAACAGAGAGCCTCTCGTTATAATCTGTCACTCTTCCTTGGCAGTCTTAAAACCTATCTCCCTTATTTCTAATCTCATAATCCTTAGGATATGGAATGGATATATAGGGAGAGTAGATCACAGGCTACCCAATCTGCCTACAACCTACTGTTAATTTCCCAGTGCTTACTGGCTCCAGCACAACACTGTTGTTACTCACACTGCCCTGGTTACTGTTCTGCCTCACAGCAGTATTGGAACAGGCATTGTGGACGGGAAAAAAATAAGAGTACTTTAAAAAATGCTTTGAACCTATTTCCCATCCTTGAGATCCAGTTTTTTTTTTCACTCATACTGTGACGCACTACCTTCTTTTGCTGACAAGATCACTCTAATTTTGTTTATTTGACAGATCCCTCACCCACCTTTTAGCTTCTGAGGCATTTCCAGGTGTGAATTTGGGGAATGAGCTTGTAGCCCTACATCTTGTCAAGGACCTATACAGTCCAAAAATTCTGTTCCCCATGTAGTTGTAATCATATCAGATATCTTAAAACATATTAATAGTCAGGAAATAGATATTCCTTTTTTGGAAAGAAAAATAAAGATACATTCCGGCCAACTAAGAAATGGCTCAGATTTTTTTTTTTTTTATAAAAAAGATGACCGGTAAGGGGATCTTAACCCTTGACTTGGTGTTGTCAGCACCACACTCAGCCAGTGAGCGAACCGGCCATCCCTATATGGGATCCGAACCCGGGGCCTTGGTGTTATCAGCACCGCACTCTCCCGAGTGAGCCACGGGCCGGCCCAGAAATGGCTCAGATTTTAAGAATACATGAATGGAAAGGTAAGAAAGTTGTATTGGTAAAGGAATGGTTGTAACTACTGAATCCATTTTAAATAGTAAGCAGACTAAATAATTTGTATTGTAAATATGATGGTAAAATATAATTTAAAAGATATAATTCTACAAAGAAGAGTTACATAGCATAATAATTTAACTCTGTGAAACAAGGACAAATATATTCCCAGAGCATATCAACAGAGCTAATTTGGGCTAATAAATATCCCAAGGAATTAATAGTCATTATCTATGGATATATGTGGGTAGAAGAATTGTGTACATTTTATTTTCTTCTTATTTTATCTGTATTTTCTGAATTTTATGTAATAATTGTCTTTTATAGTTAAAGGGAAATATTGCTTTCAAAATAGGATGAAAGGTGAAACTAAAATCAGTATGCCTTGAGCTTTTATATGAACTTTATAAAATTTAAATAAAGGTAAAATTGAAAATAAGTATTTGCTTTGGTTCTTATGTTACTTTCTGCATTTTTCAGTGGAAGTGAAGAAGCCCTTTCCAATGAAGACTGTGAAAATGTTTACCACTTAGTGTACTCAGCACATCGCCCTGTTGCTGTGGCAGCTGGAGAGTTCCTTCACAAAAAGTGAGTTAACTATCCTTGAAAATAGGTTCCACTTTTGTATTTTGTTTTGTTATTGTCTTAGAGTTAGTGGAAGACAGTCATAGTGACTGAACACAGTGCTAAAAGTATCCATTTCAAACTCTAGGGGCTGTAATAGCCTTACAGCCTGTGTATACATCATGAATCACATCCCTGAGAATGACGCATCTTGTAACAAATTACTTTTTCCTGAAATCTGAAAGGATGGCTCTCAGCCAGGGGTGTGAATGGAGATTGGGGAAGTGCATGAAGTTTATAAAAGCTCCCCAGGTAATTGGTATTTCATTTCACCAGTTTTTTTTTTT
>NW_007731483.1:255732-257911 GCF_000696425.1 Galeopterus variegatus
GCATGAAGTTTATAAAAGCTCCCCAGGTAATTGGTATTTCATTTCACCAGTTTTTTTTTTTTCTTTGAAAATTCTGAGTTCTGATCTTACCTTTTCAACATTTGTGATATTGCATGAAGTTTATAAAAGCTCCCCAGGTAATTGGTATTTCATTTCACCAGTTTTTTTTTTTCTTTGAAAATTCTGAGTTCTGATCTTACCTTTTCAACATTTGTGATAAAAATGTGAAGCAGTAGCACTTTCAAAATGCCTCCCAACTTTTCTGTCTTATTTCCCATTCTCTCCAATGAGATGGTGATTATTTTAATCAGTAATCCATAGTGATTCTGAAAGTTATATATACAGTTGCAGTTTAATTAAAAAAAAATCTGTATTTATTTTTGGCAAAGCAATAGTGCTAACGAGAGCTTATGAGTAAACACTCTTATGAATTACATTTTGATCATGGTTTACTATATATGTTCTATAATTTATTAGTAGATTATTTTTTTCATTTCAGTGAATTTTTTAAAAATTGAAACATAGTTGATTATACATATCTATAGGGTACAGAGTTGAATATCAATACCTGTGTGATATGTGAAGCTCAAATCAAGATAATTAATATATTCAGCATTATACAATGTAATCATTTTTTGTGGCCCTTTACCACTTCCTCCCTTGCCCTCACTTCCCACCTCTGGTTTTGTAAATATATTGTTGGTTGTGTTGTGTATATCTTACGCCTTATTTTGTTTTTTGGTTTTTTGTTCATGGATATTACTTGGTAGCTTTGATTATTGACAGATGAACCTAAAAGTCCATTACATAAACTAATTTGTGATTATGATGAAGCACAGATTTAAATTATGTACTGAGCAACTATTATACATGGATGATTAACTTTGATAAGAGAAGGCCTGGCCCTCCATCCAGTGTCTGCATCTCAGTGCTGCAACAATAAATTGTTCTCTACTTCGTTGTACTTTTTAAAGTGGGAAAATAGTTTCTGTGAAGAATCTTTCTTAAGAAGGAAGCCAGTTACTAGTACATATTGGTAATAAAAGTGAAGAGGAAGAAAGTCAAAGTTTTCAGGCATGATTTTTAAAATAATGTATTGAATTTGCCAGTGACTCTGACGTCTTTGGCTAATAGAATAATGCTTTTTCCATACTTATCTTGGGATGTTGTCTGTCATAATATCAAGATTGTATTATAGTCTTAACTTTCCTTCCTTTTTCAGGATTCTTATATTCTAGTTAGTCTCCATTCTCTACTTAACTTTTCAAAAAACTATGCGGTTTTAGAAGTTATTGTTTCTGTAGTTTCAAAGAGGAAATAAAGAGTTTGGTTCTCTATGTAATAAAGGTTATAAACTGGCATACTTGAGTTAGAAGTATGCCAGTTGGATATATTTATTTTATCTGTATTATATTTTTCCAAGTTTGAAATACTTCCTAAAATTTTTTTAACTGGTATATTTTACATCCTGAAGGATAAGCCTCCATTATTTCTTACTTCTTTGTGAAAATAAAGCCAATTCCTGTGCAAATGAAAGCTTCAGTTCATAAGCTGGTTTTAGGCCCCTGTGCTCAAGAAATTCACAGTTTGATAACTTTTCATTTTTAATCATCTATTTTAGCATTCTTTCACCATTTAATATTGTGATCTTTTAAAATCTTAATAAGTTAGTAGTAGAGTAAGTTTAAAATATACATGCTGGCTGGTCTGAAGGTGGTTAGTTATCTCAGGTGATTGTTCACAGTCAGTTACAGATCCAGCTCCTTGTTCTACCCTTTCTTTCTTTCTCACTACTGTAGTTGGCTTGTCTTTTAGAAAACAAAAAAAGGATACGTGTATGTGCACACATGTACATACACAATGTCTTGTAGTCACTATAAACTACACAATCTTAACCAATCATCAAAAAAATAGTATAAGGTATCTGAAATGAATATTGTAATATGTCATATGAAATTCCATATTCTGGGATCTGGCCAGTTTGCTCAGTTGATTAGTGTTGTAACATGAGGGTCAAGGGTTCAGATTCCCATATTGGCCAGCCACCAAGAAAAAAAACAAGAAAAACCCCACAAAAACAAAATTCCACGTTTTCTTATTAAAAATGTAAGCTAATTCCTCAGTAACTTGTATTTATATACAATAAATGCATTTATCCAAATTGGTACATTTCAGTTAT
>NW_007731483.1:258862-274698 GCF_000696425.1 Galeopterus variegatus
AGAAACAAAACCTTCTCTAAAACCAGTGTGACAGCTATGCCGATATAACTTCAAGATAAGTTCCGTAGTCCACCCATATGCCTCCTTCCTCCTCTCACCCACCCCCCCCGGAAAAACTCAACTTCTCTGTAGTCATTTTCTGCTTGAGATTGGTTTATTTTTATATCACATGGAATTATTTTTGTTTTATTCAGTTATTTAGCCTCTCATTTGAGAGACCTACTCTGACTTCTGTATATAAACTAACACATGCTATATACCTATCTCTATTTTCTCATTTTTCTTTATAACATGTGAGATAGTATGTATTTATCTGCTGTTTATCCAGTAGAGTGAGAGTTCCATGAGAACAGGAATTTTGTCTTTGTTCACTTATATAACCTTTTACCAAGAGCAGTGCCTGGAAATAAGGCACCTTTAGTGGTCTTTAAATTTTACTCGAATAAATCTAATAAGCAAATTAAAAATTTTAGATTATTTAAAATAAGTTTAATGTTAATGTCATTTTACTGAAAACTATTGGGCTAGCAAGTACCATTTGTAGATAATAGACTATAAGCAGAAAAGAATGCAAGAAGTAATCATGATTATAAAGGTATTAATTTTTACAATTATTGCTGGAATATTTGGTTAAATGCTATAATTGCATGACTGAAATCAATATTTAAGAAAATAGAACTTAGTTTAAAATTACCATACTTCAGCATCAATCATACAGGATAAATAGTGGTGTTTATATTTTTTATAAATATTTGAGTATTGATTATTCATCAGTAAAATGTTTTCTTTTACATTTATATGTGGTTGAACTATACGAAATTGTTCAGATCCAAACTTTTTTTGATCTATAAAGGCATCAGTTACATATGTGTATTGAAATTGGTAAGTAACCTGATCTCTGATATTGTTTCTTTTCTTTATTTATAAACACTGAAATAATTTGCATAGTGAAGGAAAAGACTGAAATTCATATCCATGTAAATTTGTAATGCTCTTATTTTGTTACTTATTTCCAGGCTATTTAGCAGACATGATCCACAAGCAGAAGAAGCATTAGCAAAGAGGAGGGGAAGGAACAGTCCAAATGGGAATCTCATTAGGATGCTGGTTCTTTTCTTTCTTGAAAGTGAGGTAAAAAAAAAAAAAAATTTAACATAATCTGTATTTTTCAAGTTATATTGCATATTAAATAAAATTGTCACTTAATTCGTTGTTATTAATTGATTTTTTCCCAATCAAATGAAAACAATCTTGTTTCTTATAAAGTAGCCTTCATGAATTGCTTGATTGTGGAATCAGTACTCTACCTTTTGTGGGAAGAAGTTCCAAATATACTCATATGTAAGTGTGTATCAATACTGAATATAGACTAGCAATTGTTAAACTTTTGCAGTATCGCAATACTGCATACTTTTTTTGTCTTTGCCTTTTCTTTTAATTTGTGTCTATGGCTTTTAAATTATACTTAAACAGCTTGTGAAANTTTGCCTTTTCTTTTAATTTGTGTCTATGGCTTTTAAATTATACTTAAACAGCTTGTGAAAGTTTGTCAAGCTGTTATGACTTGTTTGAAAATATTTAATAAGGAGAAAGAAAAATATTCAGATATTTTAATTGATAGTTGCACGGCCCCATGGCAGTATTTTCATGTGCTATAGTCAGTTATCACTTAAATAATTTTGTAATTAAGACTTACATTATCTATCAAGATCTGTTTTCACAGGTGAACTTTGGTTTGTCCACTAAAATACTCTTTGATATTTTATCAGCACCGCACTCTACCGAGTGAGCCACAGGCCGGCCCTTACTCTTTGATATTTTAATCTGTATTTCCTACTACTGGCATGACATTGGAGGAATGATAAACTAAACCTAAAGAGCCCCTGAATGAATAAACTACTTGGTTTAGAAATTATTGAGAATATAGTTGCAAAAGAAGTAAAGAAAATCTAGAAATCTAGGACACTCAATTTTATTTGGGAAAAGGTGTTTTTGGTTTGTGTTGGAATGTTGCAGAAGTAGAGAAACTTAAAAGATTCTGTAAATGATCAAGTTGAGAGTGCTGCAGGAACTCTGTAGGAATGAGGAGGAGAGACAAACAGGCAGCCTATATGAAAATCTGAGAAGTAAGAAATGTATTAGTGGAATGAGAGGGGTTAGGTCAAAGCAGGACAGAAAGAAACATGAAGGAGTTGGGAATGAATAGAGAAAAAGTAAAGTCAGAAACAAAATCAGCTGATGAGTTGCATTTGAGTAAAGAATATGTTTAAGAGTAGTGTTTTAAAAGTGCATACANATGGGCCATAATAATCATATACAGTGTATATTGACAAAATAAAAATTAAAAAAAATAAAAAAATAAAAAAAAAAATAAATAAAAGTGCATACAGATCACCTGGGGATCTCATGAAAATGCTGGTTCTGATTCAGTAGCTCTAGAGTGGGGCCTGAGATTCTGCATTTCTAACAAGCTCTTAAGTTACACTGGTCCAAGGACCATACTTTGCATGGAAAGGATTTAAAACATTTTCTTAACAAAGCAAGTACGTGGATATGTTTTAGAATAAAATGCAAAATGTAAATTTTTAAGATAAAACACTAAATATCCAATAAACCTCACACTTATGACAGATCATTTCAAATTATACCCTTAGCCTCTTAGGTTTTAGAGGAATGGGATAAAAATTGTTATGCAACAATCAAGTCCTGTATAAAAAAGATGACTATAATAGCAATGAGTTTCAAAATTGAGAGATGAGACATGCAAATCTTATAAACTGCTGAAAAGTTTAAGGAATATGATGATCTTGGCTAATTGAATTTGAGTATTAATTAAAGGAAAATGCTTTGTAACTCTGAAAGCTGAAGGACTTTTATTTTTGTCTTGTTAAAAGGTATAAGGTACTTAGTTTTAGCCAGTGTCATCTTTTATTTAAAGCAGCAATTTATAATATTACTACTCTATTTTCATGATATTACTATATTTCTGTGTTTGTTGCTGTTTGCTGAAGTGTTACAATAACATTAAAATATATTTTCCTGTGTGGCATTCTTGTCAGCTACAAAAGCAACTGCAAATCATATTTAAGGGTTTCTAGTTGATTCATGACTATTATATTAGCCTTTATGGTTGGTCTCCTGTGTTTCATAAGAAACATTCCTTGTGAAAATCTCTCTTATTGTACTAGCATACTAGTGTACATCGAGAGCTGAATGCTTACTGAGGCCATATTCTTATCGTCTGAGGGAATTCCAATTGTGTCCTACCTTGAATTCCTCTTTGTTTTACTGTAACACATATTAATTAGTAAAATTTTAGTAATAGACTTATGAAATGTTGAACTGAAAGAGACTTTAGAGAAATAAAAAGTAGGATGAGTCTGTCTTATAGATGAGTTACAGATCACTTAACTGAGATTAAGTGAACTGATTATCATTCTTTGTTTTACAGGGATGTGAAATAGTAACATTTTAATAATAGATTTATAAAATGTTGAACTGTGAAAGAGTTTTACTGTGCAGGTGAAATAATGGAGATTAAGAGATCTGTCTAAACTAGTTACTAATTTTTTTTCTTTTGGTACCAAAAAATGACAGTTTTAAGCTATCACAGTCTTTATGGCAGTCATTGATTTCAGGTGACAAAGTACCTTGTATTTTAGATGCATGCCAAATAGTAGGCTGAGTAGTACTTGAATATGATGGTCCAGATTTCCCTATAGGTAGTGTGACCATAGAATTTATTGTACAAACGATGATTTTCAGAGAGACAAGGATGCTATTAATAATTATCCCAAAATAACAAGAGTAACCCAGAACAGTTCTGGACAATCTGGAAATATGGTCACCTTCCTTATAGGCATGTGGAATGGTGAGGCTAATTGTGATAGTCACTTTAGACAGAAAATTGACAACCATAGTATTGATGTATCCAAGAAACCTCCCAAGAGTGTTCATTCCTAGGGTATGAATGATCATTTAAGATTTTTTGCTTGGTTTTTTTGTTTGTTTGTTTTTTATGTTTTTCAAGATTCTCAAATGCCTGGCTCTATTTCAGCAGAGGTAAAGACACAATATGGGAGTGTTTAGAAATTTTAGGCTTAATAACTTGAGATGATTATTTGCATTGGAAATGATTTGTGATAAAAGAGATCACTATAAGGTTTCATTACACAGCGAATTTCTTTAGTATGTTTAGCTATCTGACAGGTTAGCAGGCAAAGAAAACTTCAGGTAAAATATTAGGAGTAACCTTGAAGCCAATTAAAGATGAATCAGAATATACCTAGAAAATTGTAGTTAAAGTCATCAGGAAAATGAGATGAGTTTGTCTTGTATACAAGCTTATATAAAATTTTAATTTATATATGTTATATTTTATAAATTTTAATACAGTTTTAACTGTTCATTTTGCTATACAATGACTCTGTATCCATTAAAGAGTTACCGTTTTTGTTCATCTGATTTCTGAAGACTGCAAAGAATGCTTACAGGTACCTGATTTTTATACTGTTTTTTATGACACCAAAAACTGTTTTTAGAAAATTTATTCTCTTTTCATTTTTAGGGTTCCAGTTCCTTTTTAATCCTAGGGTTTCTTTATGGTCGTTGAAAAATGCCTCAAGGCCTTTCTTCTCATAGATTTGTCTTTCATTACACATAGAAAGTCCTTGGTGTAAAGTAGTCTGAAAGGCGATTGTACCTTTTACCCCTACTGACTATGTTAGATTTTTTTTTCTCTTTTTTTCCTCAAACATGTGTTTACCTGGTATTCTAGTAGAAATTTCAGACCAGCAAGTTCTGTGGTTATCAAAGATGCACTAAGACAGAAAAACTATCATAAACATTTTGTCAAGCCAGTCCCTGACCATGTTGTTCTGATTATCAACAAGGGGTATGAGAAGTAGTGAATGCCTCAGATAATTTATAACCACCAGGAGGCACAGGAAATTTTTGCATTCAAATGACAAATTGTGTCCTTGTACATAGAGGGAAAGACTGCCTGATTATAGATCCCCTCTTAACCACTTTTCTGCACAACCACTGGACCTTTCTGCTAGGCTCTTGTAATTAGACTCATGGAAGGGATTCTGGCTAATAATAATCTTGAGTCTAGACTGACATATTTGAACTGGCAACTAAGAATCATTAAAGCTTTAAAATGGAAAAAGTTTAAGGGGGAAAAATCAATAAATGGCCTGAATGGACACAATCAAAGATTGGCTATAGTTTGAACCAAGGGATGTTTTCCAGAAAGCAGTGAAAGAGAAGGAGGAAATCAAAAGCATGAGAGAGCAATTAAGAGACAAGGGAGTTTTACTGTATTATCTGGTAGGAGCTCTGTAAAAAGAACAGAAAGAATGGAGGGGAGGAACTAATAAAAGGACATGCAATCAGAAAATTTACTACCCATGAACTTTATATGCAAAGTTTTACTTGAGGATATTTTCTAGCAAAATGAAAAATAAAAAAACAAGGAATATAAGAAACATTGATGAGCAAATCAAACTTAGAGCTAAGCCTAAAAAATATAGCCATGAAGTTTAAGGCAGCTATCTAAAAATTATTCTTAAAATGTAAGAATATAATGTTCAAGTTAAATGAAGAGAAATAAATAAATGTGCTGAAGATCTTGGTAGAAGAAAAATACTCATATAAATTAGAAAGTAAAATTCAGAGCCCTGTACTGACCAGCTGCAAAAAAATAAAATAAAAAGAGAGAGAGAGAGAAAATAAAACTCTGAAGGAAGGACAGATTAAACAATCAAGGAAGTATCACAAGTAGAGCACAGAATAAAATGCCAGGAATATTTTTAACACCAGTAATCCTAGTAAATGTAAATAGATTGACATGCTTCGTTAAAAGACATTGGGGTTGAAATAAAGAAATGAAAAATAGCTATGTGTTGTTTACAAACACACGTTAAAATAGCACAGGAAGTTTACAAATAAAGGGCTGGACAAAGGCTGGATGTAAATAACATGCTTACAGAAAGATAGCGGGAGGGACAATATCAAAGACACAATATGGGAGTGTTTAGAAATTTTAGGCTTAATAACTTGAGATGATTATTTGCATTGGAAATGATTTGTGATAAAAGAGATCACTATAAGGTTTCATTACACAGCGAATTTCTTTAGTATGTTTAGCTATCTGACAGGTTAGCAGGCAAAGAAAACTTCAGGTAAAATATTAGGAGTAACCTTGAAGCCAATTAAAGATGAATCAGAATATACCTAGAAAATTGTAGTTAAAGTCATCAGGAAAATGAGATGAGTTTGTCTTGTATACAAGCTTATATAAAATTTTAATTTATATATGTTATATTTTATAAATTTTAATACAGTTTTAACTGTTCATTTTGCTATACAATGACTCTGTATCCATTAAAGAGTTACCGTTTTTGTTCATCTGATTTCTGAAGACTGCAAAGAATGCTTACAGGTACCTGATTTTTATACTGTTTTTTATGACACCAAAAACTGTTTTTAGAAAATTTATTCTCTTTTCATTTTTAGGGTTCCAGTTCCTTTTTAATCCTAGGGTTTCTTTATGGTCGTTGAAAAATGCCTCAAGGCCTTTCTTCTCATAGATTTGTCTTTCATTACACATAGAAAGTCCTTGGTGTCATTTTTCTTTTTTCTACTGCCGTTTTTCATTTTTGACATCAATCTGTTGCGTCTTTGACACCACTTGTGCCTGTCACTGTTGGAATGATGTTACTAATAGTGTAAGAATTGTTTCTGAGGATATGAGAATTTGGAAAGTTTGAAGATATCTTGCTACAAACCTTTGCCCATGTTCTTTCCAAGCAAAGATGCTAATCAGTATTATCTACTCTGGCTTTGGCAGAATTCATTGGGAGACTGTGTGTGTGTGTGTGTGTGTGTGTGTGTGTGTGTGTGAGAGAGAGAGAGAGAGAGAGAGAGAGAGAGAGTCTACTAAGAGAGCCTAGTGAGCTGTTCCTGTTCCACCAGGGAACAATGTCTGTGGGATTAATCAGCATCTAGAGATCTGTGCTATGCTACATCTATGCTAGAACTTGCGTCTAGGTGGTCTTGCAGCTTGTTGTAGGGGTCTCACATAATGGCCTGAGATTCAGGAGAGGACTTCGGTCCTGGAATAAGCTAATAATGATAGAATGGGACTCTAACCAGAGGAACTGGGTTATTGACTAGGTTACTAAGGTATGATGAATTAAGGCAGAGAATCATTTCTTGAGGTGGCACAACCTCGGAACTGGACCAACCAAGCAAATTTGACATAGAGCATCATCTGTTGTTTTTCATTCAAGAGCATCATAGGATTCTTGTCCAGGAAAGGGACTGCATCTGTAGGTGGCCTAACCTCTGTTCAGAAAAGTGTAGGGAAGGGAGTCAAGCAAGTTTTAAGTCATTAAAGGTTTCTATATGTATTATTACCCATTGAAATAACTGCCATGGTTCTTAGTTTTCAATGCCCCTTGCCCCCCAAATCACAAACAAACGTGATTTGAGTGGGGTAAGTACAGCTAAATGTCTGAGAGTGTGTATGTGGTTTTCCTGAGGCATTTCTGGAGCCAGGGTGAAAGATTTGAAATGTAGTAGAAATGAAGTACAGAATTAAGGTCAAACAAGGCAATGCATTAAATGGGTCATCAAAATTCACATTGATGTCAAGAATAATGATAGGATTGAGGAAGAAAACCAACTTAAGTGCCAAATATGCCAAGATAACAGTAGATAACGAGTAGGTCTAGAAAGGTGACTTTCATACTTTTGGGGCCACTACTTGTGATGGGGAAAACATTTTCTCTCAACAGGTACAAGCACACATAACAAATTACAATTGTATGAAATAGTATTTACCCTTTTTATATGCTGTGCACTCTTCTACTCTGCTTCATTTTTTGAGATGGTCTGGGTTGATATCTGTTGTTTAATAAACACTGATCTTGAGGATGGTTTAGCTGGATGCCATGAGCCTCAAAGGTGGAAAATCTTTTATACAAGGGTGGAGAAGTTAATTGTAAGTAGCGGAAACTGGGGCAAGGCCACTACCTTCTCAACTTACTTTCCCTGAAGAGCTTCGCTGGAATAACATTCTCTGAGGTTTAATGACTGGCAAGTGGTAGTGTTTGGTGTGAAGTGTTTGATGAGAAACTTAAGTATGTTTGTTTACTGTGGGAATTGTCAAGAGAGTAATGACTAACAGAAAATGGGGGTGGGGGAAAGAGTGCATTGATTCAAATGGAAATGAGAATAGAAAAGAGGAGAGATGGAGTAACTTGCATTTTTTATCTTGACCAAGATGACAGAGATGTTAGTAAGGCTGATACCAAAATTTCAAATGGAATTCTGAGGGAAAGTGATTAATTTCCTTTTAAAAAGAAAAAGATAGTTTAAGAGAAACAATCAAGAATACTAAAAAGTACCTTAGATCTAGTTTATGATTTCAGGAATTCTGCTAACTATACATTCACCTTCCTCATCCATAAATCATGTCATTGGACTAGGAGATTCTTAATCTGACCACTGTAAATGTTAAAATGTTTTTATGTTATTCTGTATATTGCATCCACATTATTGACAGTAGAATATGAATGTGTATGTTATTCTCTAAATGGTTCTTAGAATCACTGAGACCAAGCCACTTAATTATTTTAAAAAATGGTTTATTAACCTAAAATATTGTTAGTAGTTTATTAAATGTTCTTTACTCACACTTGATTTTTTATTTTTAGTTACATGAACATGCAGCCTACTTGGTGGACAGTTTGTGGGAGAGCTCTCAAGAACTGTTGAAAGACTGGGAATGTATGACAGAGTTGCTTTTAGAAGAACCTGTTCAAGGAGAGGAAGGTATAGTATTTTTTCAAGTCAGTTTACATATTGTTGTGTTTTCATTAATAATCATATCATCCAATATAGATTATTTCTTTAAAATGGTATGTGCAAGCATGCTTTTTGCCAAGGGAACAGTTTGTTTCCTTTAACAAATAGGAATGTCTCAATAGTTGGTAACACCTTTCCACATTAACACTGCTACAATGCTGTATGCACAACTTTTTAAAAACCCATGTGTTGTGTAATGTTCAAAAAAGTTTTTGTTATGCTGATTTGAGGCACAAAATACTGATGTACTTAATGTCCAAAAACAATGCATCCAGAATTTTTTTGCTAGATTTATATGTGGACTCAGAAAAACCTTTGACACATAAGGATTTAGTTAAACCACAGTCATCCCCTATTTTGTTATATTTTCTTTAAAATTAACATCAGGAAATCAGAAATAAGGTGATTTTCCTAGCTGTTCAAGAAATAGGGAGAAATAATAGCCATATGATAATTTTTGAAGTATGCATATTTTTATACACTGTATAACAACATGCACAGTGAAATGGATATGTATACTTAATAAAGAGGTTATATTCTAAAAGCATATATGAATATTAGCTCCTTGGAACTAGAAATGCTTTTTCCTATATATGGCTAGGCTTATGAGAGCTGTGTTCTGGGTTCCCTTCACTTGTGTGATCACAGGAATATGAACATATAGTTCTGCATTTTCTCCTTTGTATTTTACTTATACATATTCCTGTTAAATTCACTGACTTCATACATTCTATTTTTAACTAATCTTACTATTTTCCCTGATAAAAATCAATTCCTTTTCTAATCACTACTGACCAATCAACACTTTAAGGGCCTGGCATACTATTTAGTGGTACATTCCATCTGTTTTTCTTACCTTGCTCGTGGTCATAAAATTAACAAATACCAGAGTGGATTAGAGCTTCTCATTTCTGTTTTCAAGCCATTTTTCTTTATATTACCTCAGGCTCTATAAGGTTATTTCCAAGGAGAGGGGAGGCAGGTAGTATAAATTAAGGGAAGAAGAGCCAAGGTGGTATGCTTTGGTATGATTGATTTTTTATCCTTATACAAGTAAGGTGTGTAAGTCAATAGATAATAATTACTAAATCTTTCCATTATCAAGGTGGTCTAGAAGGATTTACCTTGTTAAAATAACTATGTACTATTAGGTGTTTCATTATGGTTTAAATTGAGTTGACATTGGGTTTCTTTGCCTTCTAGTCAAGAGGTTGGTTTGGTTTGGCTTGGGTTTGGTTAGTCTCGTTTTAGTTAGAAAAGTGACTTATTTGATTGGAACATTTTACAGAATGATTCAGTTTTAGGCTATGATTGAACCTGGGTAGGCAAGGCCTGAGAAATTAGGCATAACAAGTACATAACCATATGTACTATATAATGATTCAACTTTTTTCATACACATTTGTCTATATGCATACTGTATGCCACTTATAAGCTGTGGTGGAGAATGGCATCCAAATCAATTTTCTATGCTAGTGTTTTTCTGTATTTTATGATAACAAAATGCTATCAGTAATTTATGTAATTTTTAACACTAGAAATTAAGTTAATTTTTAGATAGGTGGAGTGTGATAGAATTTCAGCAGAGAAAAGTCTAGTTAAGGTTAGAGCACAGTGTTATAACATCAAGATCAAGGGTTCAGATCCCTGTACTGGCCAGCCACCAAAAGCAAAGCAAAGTCTAGTTAGCAGTTAGAGATGTAGGACTAAAATTTGGGAAAACAGACACATCGTGAAAGACTACCAACATCAATTTAAATCATACTAGCCTTAAGACTGTCTTGCAGTGTTTTTAAGGGGCTGGCGTGTGTGTGTGTGTGTGTGTGTGTGTGTGTGTGTGTGTGTGTGTGTGTGTGTGTTACAGCAAACTCAAATTGCTGGATAAATTTTTAGCATAATGTGAGTTTGAGTTCTTGTTAACAGCTCTGCCACCATATAACAAGAAGACCATACTGAGTTAAACTTCTTTAAGTGTCAGCTTCTTCAACTGTAAAATGAGGATCATAGACTACATAATCTTCTTTGATCATTTCTAGTGCTAAAATTTTGTGATCCAGTTGATGGGTGAAGTAAGTGTGGATAATGGAATTCATCAAAGCAGGAATTATTAATTCATTTATATTTTTCAGTTCACTTATAATTTTTAAAATACTTGGCTGGCCAGTTAGCTCACTTGGTTAGAGCATGGTGCTGATAACATCAAGATCAAGGGTTCAAATCCCTGTACTGGCCAGCCATCAAAATACTTATGCATATATATACACACACACATATATATATATAATTTATATGTGCCAAATATTATGCTAAGTGCTGAGGGTACTGGATTAAACTAGCTCAGCTTACTGCCCATATGGAGTTTACATTCTCATGGGGAAGGCAAACCAAGATCAAGTAAGTAATCAAAATAATCTCAAGAGTTAATAAGTGTCTATTATGGAAAATAATAAGGAGGTGTCCATCTTTTAGACTGAATCCTAACAGAAGACCTTTCTGAGGAGGCCACTTGTGAGCCAGGAAGCTAACAGATAAGGGACTGGCTATGGGAAGTGCCAAAAATAGCTATCTAGATACAGGAAATATCAATTGCAGAGCTTCTGAAGCATGAATGATATTATGTTCTAGGAGCTGCAATAGCTAGAGTATAGTGAGTCAGTGGTATAAGATAAGGTGGAAGCAGAGGTAGATAATGTGGAACATTTGAGTTTATAAATAAATTTATTTAGTTTATTCTAAGTGAAATAGGGTGCCATTGAAGGATTTTTGAACGGTGGGGGGGTACTGTGATCCACTTCATATTTTAAGAAAAATGCCTATACATATGGTTTGAAATAGGCAGAAGACCAGGTGTATAATCATTGCAGTGGTTTCTATGGGAAATGATAGTAAAAATATAAAATAGGAAGATAGCTTGTAAAGAAGGAAAGCACTCATGGCTGAGTTGAAGATTGTGGATAGGGAACAAAAGCAGGAAGAGCAAGAGAGATCAAGACCTCTAGCTAGCTACAAAAGGGATAATAGATAATTATACCCTTTACAATCCCAGTAAAGAGGTGTTCGAGAGGTATGGTTAATTATACATGTTGCAGAGGAGAAAAAGAACAACACAAAGATCAATTAGTGATGATTTAGGGCATTGATGACTTTAAAACATTTATTTTCAGTGTTAGTAAATAGAGAAGCCAGAGTTTAAGGTGTTAATAAAATCAGGGGCCGGCCCAGTGGCGTACTGCTACAGTGCGCCGCTTGAGAGCGCGGTGGCGCTAAAAATGGTGTTAATTGAAAAATATGTCATGATCTTTCTGGTTTTAAAAAAAGCACTATTATATGAGCTTTGAAATGATATAGAAAGAAGTACAGTTAAATTTTAAGATTGCCTAACTCAGAACTGTCACATTAGAAGAAGCCAAGTATTGGAAGAGACTAGAATTTAGTCTTTTTCTTTACTTTTATACCTGTTTTTAATTTGACTTATGACAGCAAGCACATACTACTTTTTTAAAAAAAGAAAAAAAAGATAGCAAAGTACAAAGCTTAACTTCAGACTTTAAAATAATTAGTAATAGAATATGCTTGTGGTTTTTTCTAATTGTGTTCATCTTTAGTACATGGTTGTAAAACTATCTATTCATACTTGTGTATTTTGTTTCACCTTAGCAATGTCAGACCGGCAGGAGAGTGCCCTTATAGAACTAATGGTGTGTACAATTCGTCAAGCTGCTGAGGCACATCCTCCGGTGGGAAGGGGAACCGGCAAAAGAGTAAGTTATATTAGTGAGAAATCTACAAAAAAGCTTTTAGAGTAATCAACTGTCTTAAATATTCGGAAATTTTACTGATATTTGTAATCCTTAAAAATATGATATTTTTATAAATAATACAGGCTTTGGTGCTTTATCTTCATAACCTGTCTACTATACTCAAATTCCGAAAATTGATTATTTCCTTCATGCTTACATAGTACCTGTATCTGCTTCTGTTACGGTATTTATAATGAACTTTAAGAAATTTCAAGGGCTGGCCAGTTAGCTCAATTGGTTAGATCATGGCCTTGTAACAACAGCGTCAAGGGTTTGGTGCCCCATACTGGCTGGTCACCCCCCATAGTAATTTTTTTAAAAAAGAATTTTCTTTTCTCTTTTTTTTTTTTTTTTTTTAAGAATTTTCATATTCATATATATTAAAGTGTATAAAGGCTCTGGAGGCAAACTGCCTAGTTTACAAGCTCTTCTGTTTAGCAGCTGTATAATCTTTGGATAGATGAATATTTATTTATTTATTTTTTTATTGTCTTAGTTTCCTTATCTGTAATATGGGACTAATAATGTAGGTATTATTTGTATTAAAGATAGTTAAGATAATCACAGAGGGAGAGACTACTGGCTCTGTTGATATGAAGAGGTAGGCAAATACTTTCATCAAAAAAAAGTGTAAAACTGGAAAATTGTGTTAAAAACATCATATTGGGGCTCTGGAAATTCACCCATGATTTAAAAAAAAAAATTGAGGAGTATTTTTTCATGTAAAACTGATAGAACTTCAGGTAAAAGCAGCAGGAGTCTACACCCTTCTTTCCTGGGTTTAAAATACACACACACACACACACACACACACACACACACATACCCCACACCTCACACCCCACACCCCACACCCCACAAGCTTAGTTGGTGAGATCTATCTATAGTTTTACAAGAGTGGTACTGGCCACACACACACACCCCACACCCCCCACACCCCACAAGCTTAGTTGGTGAGATCTATCTATAGTTTTACAAGAGTGGTACTGGCTACAAAAAACAGGAAAAAAACAGCTTTGCTTTCAGAGAAAATGGATTCAATATGGACAAGTGGTAAGAACCCACAGTTTTGTTAACTAGAAGTGACCATCTTGATAGAAACAAACAGGGAGAATCTACAGTTTTGATAATCTGAGGTTGTGGTCCCAGTTGGTAAGGGTGGTAGACCAGCCAAAAATTTAACTGAAAAACCGTGGAAATGAGAAAGCTATAAAAATGCTAGATAAGCTCTCAGCACATCCATGGCTGACTGGAAAATGTTAGAGAACCCAACGGAAAGTAAAAGTCAAGCCAATCATAAGAACTGACTGAACTTTGAATATGCTTTCTATACCACAGCAGATCATTCTCAGAGGGAAGAAGCTTTATTGATTTGAGGTATTTGAGCACAACCTCTCCCCAAATCATTGGCCAGCAACTAATCAATTCAAACACAGTAAGGACTCCTACGAAGAAAGGCTAAAAAACAAAAGTAAGATTTAAAATTCTGAGCAGAGATAGCAGAAGCCAGACCCCATGGGGGAAACAAATTATACAGTTTAAGTTAAAGGTGTTCTGTATTAGTCCATTTCTGTTGTTTATAACAAAATACCTGGAACTGGATAATTTGTAAGAAAATGAAATTTATTGCTTACAGTTTTGGAGTCTGGGAAGTCCAAAGTCCAGGGAACACATCTGGTGAAGGCTTTGCTGGTGACAGTGCCACAGGGGTCTGACATGTCAGAATGGCGGAGCAGAGAGAGAGACTAACCCCTTCATTCACTCTCTTTTTAGAGCCACCAGAACCACTACCATTATTCTAAGAATGGATCAAGCCATTCATGAGAGTACAGTCCTCATAGTCTAATCACCTCTCCAGTGCCCTACCTTTTAACTGCCACAATAGGATTTCCCACACTCTTAACACTGCCAAAGTGGGAACTAAGCCTCCAACACATTAAACCTTTTGGGAGACACTATTTAATCCATTATAGGTTGCTTTTGTGAAAATTAAACTTACAAAAGTAAGTTAAGAAACCTAGATACTATATTATCTTAAAATGTCTACTTTTCAAGAAAAATTAGTCATACAAAGAAACGGTAAACTGTGACCACACTTAAGGAAAAAATCAGACAACAGAAATGGCTTCTCAGTAGGCCCAAATGTTGGATTTAGCAGACAAAGACTTCAGAGTCCATTTTATAAATATGTTCAAAGAATTCAAAGAAAATAGGAAAACACGAAATAGAGAACCTTGGTAAGGAAAACCAAATGAAAACTCTGGAGTTGAAAAGTACACTGCAGAAGTTTAAAATTCACTAGATGGGCTCAATAGCAGGTTTGAGATGACACAAGACAGAAACAGTGAACATGAAAATTAATAGAAATTACCCATTTTCAAGAACAGAGAGGGAAAAGGTTGAAGAAAAATGAACAACACCTCAGAAACATGTGGGAACAACATAAGGTGCACTAAAATACTTGTAATGGAAGTCCCAGAGAGAAGAGAGAGAAAGAGTCATGAAAAATATTTGAAGGAATAATTGCCCAAAACTATCTAAATTTGATGAAAAACATTAATTCATCAATCAAAGAAGCTTAACAAAGTTGGATAAACACAAAAGTTCCACACCTAGACACAGCATATTCACACTTGTTGAAAGACAAAATAAAAAATCTTGAGAGCAAAAAGAGAAAAACAGTTCATGTAGAGGGTGGCAGCAATAGGATTAGCAGTTGATTTCTTAACAGAAACAGTAGAGATCAGAGGGCAGTGGAATGACATATTCACTGAAAGTGAACAAAATTGCCAACCAAGAATTATAAATTCAGTAAAATCATCTTTAAAAATGAAGATGTAATAAAACCATTTGCAGATAAACAAAAAACAAAAATAGGGAGGTGTTACTAGAAGACCTGCCTTACAAGAAATATTATAAGAATTACTTCAGTGGGCTGGCTGGTTAGCTCACCTAGTTAGAGCATGGTGCTGATAAGACCAAGGTCAAGAGTTCAGATCCCCATACCGGCCAGCCACCAAAAAAACAAAAAAGAAGTGCTTCAAGCCATAAGGAATATCACCAGATCTGAACTCCTATCCACAGAAAGGAATGAAGAGCACCAGAGGTGGTAAATATGTTGGTGGATATAAAAGGCTTTGTATATTTGTATTTTTTTCTTTT
>NW_007731484.1:0-3596 GCF_000696425.1 Galeopterus variegatus
TCCCCCCCCCCCAAAAAAGCCCAAGCAAGTTTCTTTTCAGAATCTGTGCAGCCTGAGCCTATGCTCTTTCTCACATTTACCCACCCTCCCCATCTGGCTTCAGGCTCTGCATTGCTTGCCTGAGTTGTGGCATCAACAATCTCAAAACTGCTCTCTCTCCATCCATCCTCCACACTCCTATAGGGACACTGCTCTGACCATGGCATTTCCTGTTCAAAAACTAGTAACCCCCCACCCCCTACCAAAAAAAAAAAAAGTGCAAATCTCTCAACCTAGCATTTAAAGCCCTTTACATTTACTCCCAACCTAATACAATATCCATCTCATATTAAAACGCTTCCTTGGCTTCAATCTCCAAATGCTATTTATCCTATTTATGTGCCCTATAGCCTGCCACCAATCCTTAGCCTCTGCCCAGGCAGTATTCTCTTTCTAGAATGCCCTCATCTCTTTCTCCATCTGTCAAAATTCTACTCAAACTTCTAAACCCAGTTCAAGCGTCTTATCCCCCATCTATCCTTTTCAGACCTTTTCAGATGCCTTCATCTTCAGAAGGCTGGGCTGGTAACCTAACCACTAGCACTTTCCTGTTCTTTACTTTGGGAGCATCATCACCTTGCTGGTGGTGGTTAGCACGCATTCAAAAGCCTGCTCAAAACTATGCTCAGGGTTACCCAGAAGGTTATAATGAAGCCAGAAGAAAAGCCCTAAAGAATGCGAACTTTACGAAGGCAGAAACTTCATCTGCAGCTCTTCCACTTCTCCCAGTACCTAAAACTCAGCAGATGTTCAATAACTGTGTATTATAGAAATGAACGAACAAAGGCAGGACCCTAGATCCCCGTCAACCATCGCAGGCCCGTGTCGCCTAAGGGTTTATCGCCATTATTCCGTCATCCTCAGGGAGCCTCAACGACCTCCCTACGACCTGACCATTCAGAGAGGTGATCGGTCTTACCCCTCAGCTTGGGCGAGGCCCCGGAACATGCCCTCCCCTCCAGGGCAGTGTCTCTGGCCCTGGAATATGCCCTCCTCGGTGCTGAAGTGTTTCACCGTCCTGTCCGCGCAGCCCACCAGGATCTGCAAGCAAAGGGCAGGATGGCGAGGGGAGCGAAGCTGCCGCGCCCGGGCCCCCCGCTCCGAACCCGGCCAGCGGCCACTCACCTCGGTCTCGCCGCCCGCGCCCCAGCACAGGGCGCTCACCGCCTCCTCGCGCCGCGGCTGTCCCGCCGCCGTGAAGTTCGCTGCATGTTTTCGCTGAAGGTTCACTCCTGCGGGACGAGGGCGTCAGTAGCGTCGGGGTCGCGAGCGGTCGACCCCCGCACTTCCCGACGCCCCACCCTGCCACCCACCTTTCAGGATTCCAGTCTCGGTGCCGACCCACACATGGTTCCAACGCGCTACGGAGACCGCCATGGCAAAGCCCAGAAGCCAGCGGCTCGCACTTCCGGCGCAGCTTGAGCGTCACCAGCGGGCGCTACGTCGGGTCCCGATAAACGCCTCTCCTGGGAGTTTAAAGAGCGGGAAGAAGAGAACAGGTCCGCTCCTGCTGCAGCTTTTTTTTTTTTTTTTTGCTTTAGGAAAACGAAAGCGGGAGATAGATGCTTGTTAAAGGAGGTCTGAAGAGTGAATCGATCATTTCGCACTTGGAGTGGAATGCATCCTTCCTGGGCCGCAGTGCCGGGTGGAGCCAGCCCAGCCCGACTCCCAGCTGTCACGTGATATGTATACTGTACTATTAGACAAGAGCCCACTTCAGAAACGACTGCAATCCTTAATGAGGGGCGTGGCTTCATTCTCGAGTGTAAAAGACACAGAACAAAGGAAACAGCTGCGTTTTGAAAAGTGGAGATCGGGGCGTCATTTTAAAGCCCTATAACTTGTCTTTCATTTACTGACACGTCCAGTGATACCCTGTTGTGCTGCCTTTTGGGTTTTTGGCTGTTTGGCCTAGAGAGTCCAGGCACTTTCCCGTGTGCCAGACTAGAAATGTAAGGAGCGGTGAGGCTGTTGATAGAAGTGGAGTTTTGTTCTTGTTTTTGGCAGCTGGTCAGTATGGGGGGAGGGGGGACGGGTAAAAGTACACTTGATACCAGTACATAGAGCAGAAAGCGAGAACCCGCGAGTGGCTTTTCCCAACTGCCATTCCGAAAGTTCACGTAGAAAAGTGTTCTGTGGTTTACAATGCATCCGATCAATTAATAAGCCACCTACTGTCCTTAAGGGCTATGAAACAGTAACACACCCGCCAACTTACATTCTCTACTGCCCAAACCACACAAGCCTTGCACGACACGGCTCTGCATAAGCAAATAAAACCGCAGAACCACTCTGTAGAAGCCGCGTACACACCCTTCCTAAATCGAAAGCTAAAACCCCATAACTGGGTTTTTTTTTTTTTTTTTTTAATTAAAGATGACCGGTAAGGGGATCTTAACCCTTGACTTGTTGTCAGCACCACGCTCACCCAGTGAGCAAACGGGCCATCCCTATATGGATCCGAACCCGTGGCCTTGGTGTAATTAGCACCTTGTGTAATCAGAACCGCACCCGTGGCCTTGGTGTAATTAGCACCTTGTGTAATCAGAACCGCACTCCCGAGTGAGCCAGAGGCCAGCAAAAAAAGAATATAAAAAAAGAAAACCACTACTAATTTTCCACTCTCACACAACCGCTGTATAATCGCGGGACAGCTACAGTAGCAAAGCCAATTCTGACTTTCAACCAAAGCAAGTTCCCCCCAGAGGGGGGGGGTGCACCGTTCCTGGAAGTACTGCAATACCAGGTCGATGCGTGGAGTGGACGGAGCAAGCTCCTATTCCATCTCCTACTTCCAAAAATCCATTTAATATATTGTCCTCGGATAGAGGACGTATCAGATATTAAACTGATAAGAACAGATACTACACTTGATCTTAGCCAAAAGGCCGAGAAGCGATACCAACCGCATGGTCGCCCAGCTAGCCTTATCATTATTACCCCTTTTACAGTTATGGTGATACTTAATATCATTAAAGATTAGATCACCCTCCAATACTTAATATTCTTAACTCAAATTTTTAATTATGATTCTGCAAGATAGGAGAGAGTTTTAAAAACAAACCTTAAATATTGTCTCTTACTGCCTCGCGGGCGTGCTCTCTGCTCAGCGCGTTTTGCATAAACCCGCCCCTCTCCTTTTAAAAATCCTTGGGCTTGCTCGTAGCAGACGTGATGTCAATGCCGAGCAGTCTCTTTTTTCTTCTAGATCGTGGCGTTGATCTCCCAGCCGCGAGGCTTCCAAGCGCTCCCCGTCGGCTCCTCTGCCTTACGTTTATTACGGAGAGGTCGTGGCGCCGTTGCAGGGCACATGTTTTGGAGTCCAATGAATTTGGGAACTTTAATCAATTAGAAAAAAAGAAAAAAGAATTGGGTTGGGGTCTCGGCTCGCCAGTTTCGACGTTGATAACGTGAGGCTTGGTACGTGGCCCTCTCTTCTCTCCTGCTGTGTTAAGCACGCACTCTGGCGTGGGCTGAGAGGTGAGGACACCGGGCGGACGGTGAGGGGTGGCCTCTGTGACCGCGCCCTCGGCGTCCCGCGGCATGCAGCCCCCCCC
>NW_007731484.1:8730-8930 GCF_000696425.1 Galeopterus variegatus
GGGCGACCGAGCGACCAGCCGAACACATCAGCTCCCCACCCCGCCATTCCTCCACTGTCATCTCTCACTTTGTGTCACCAACGCTCATGTCCCCGAGGGGGTGCACCGCGCCTGGAGGCACTGCAATACCAGGCCGATGCGTGGACTGGACGGAGCAAGCTCCCGTTCCACGTCCCTGCTCCAAAAATCCATTTAATATA
>NW_007731484.1:11739-12000 GCF_000696425.1 Galeopterus variegatus
GGCCATCTCAGTTGCTCCCGAGTTTGGGCAGTGACGAAGAAAGCTGCTCTCAGCGTCCGCGTGCGGGTTTCTGTGTGGACATGAGTTTTTAACTCCTGCGGGTGAACGCCAGGGGGCGCGCTGGCCGGGTCCTGTGGTGAGGGTATTGTTTGAGTCCGGTTTGCGTTGCTTATAACAGAAGACCTGAAACTGGGTGATTTCTAAGGAAAAGAGGTTTATGTGGCTTACGATTCTGGGACAGCCAGCAGCACCTGGCACGGG
>NW_007731484.1:14216-14423 GCF_000696425.1 Galeopterus variegatus
GTGTGGCTTGCTGAGGAGCAAATGAAGTCCTCAGGGAGCAGCACGACGTGGTTCTCGGGGTCCCCAGTTGGAGGGCTCCTCTGATCTGGGGGACGTCTGGCTCCCCGTGGGCTCTAGACACCACCCGGCATCCCCGTGTGACACCAGGGAGGTGGTGGGAGCTGAGCCACCCACCGCATCCTCACGTGGCCTCTCTTGCTCGTAGCT
>NW_007731484.1:14613-15111 GCF_000696425.1 Galeopterus variegatus
AATCGTTTCGCGTTCCAGTTCGCGCGCCAGCCTCTCGTGAGTTTGGGGAACACCTGTCGGTTCCCCGCAGCCGGCTCACCTCAGTGGGCGCGGACCAAAGTGCTCACAGATGAGATGGCGGCGCCAGGGCGGGGCTGCCCGGCGAGCCCTTGTGCAGGTGTCCTACAACTGCCTCGTCGTACCGTGCCATCGCTGTGAGGGACTTGGGGACTTATAGGACGGGCACAGNTACCTCCCCGGCACCCAGTACACCTAGTGCCTGGCACGTGCCGAGCACTCGATGAAGCACCTGTGGAGCGAGTGAGTGAACGTTCAGTGATGCGATTCAGCTGTGGAGCCTGGCTCGTGGTCGTCCGCAGGACCCTGCGGGCCTGACGCTCGGTTCCGCCACCTCTCCGCTGGGTTCTGTGTTCCTCCGGGCCGTCTCGTGCTCCCTGAGGGGGTTTCCCGGGGAACTCTGATCCGTCGAAAGACATGCCTGTCCGGCGGCAAATCAAT
>NW_007731484.1:15943-16487 GCF_000696425.1 Galeopterus variegatus
TTTCAGAACTTTCGGATATCCTCTCTGTTTTTGTTTGTTTGTTTTTAATAGACTTTATGCTTTAGAGCCTTTCTAGGTTCACGGCACAATTTTGAGCAGAAAGTACACCACGTTCCCATCCATCCACTGCCCCCCACACGCGCAGCCTCCCCTGCTTCCAGCATCCCGCACCAGAGCGCTACGTCTGTTGTTGCGTTTTATGGGCTTTGACAAACGTATGATGGATGATGTGTACCCACCACTGTGGTATCATGCAGAGTAGTGTCGCTGCCTGAAAACTCCCCGTGCGTCTCCTACTCGTTCGCTCCCTCCCTTCCCCCGAGCCCCCCCACACCCCCAGCCAGATTCCCTAATTTGTCAGTCTCTTTTAGTTTTTAAAAGTGTTTCTCTGGATATTAAGTCTGTTTGGGGTCTTTTTCTGTTTTCATTGAGGCATAATTTTGCACAAATGGCCTGTTTACTTTTGAGTCTCGATCATATTTCCACTTCAAAGCTTTTTCCTGTGACCCCAGCCACCAGCCGGCACTATATGTCACCTGGCAGC
>NW_007731484.1:18416-19379 GCF_000696425.1 Galeopterus variegatus
TAAACCCGAGGTCCTTTAGATTTTCTCTCTTGTTATCTTCTAGCTGGCTGTTTTCAAATTGCGGATTAAGCTGACTCTGCGTGCGCCTACTGAGTACCTGGCATAGTATAGGTCCCGGGGTCACACAGGTGAACGTAATCTTGCCTCTGTGGTCAGCAAGGAGCATCTCCCGTGCTCTTCCGTTCCCCCTCCGGCTGCCCAATTACGCAGAAAGGCCACGCTTTGTCTGATCTGGCTGTTCTGTTGAGTCCTAACCCGGACACACAACGACACACACACANCCTGAAAGTGGGTAATTTATAAAGAAAAGAGGTTTATTTAGCTTATGATTCTGGGACAGCTGCATCTGGTGCGGGCCTCAGGCTGCTTCTACTCATGGTTGAAAGTGGAAG
Source organism: Galeopterus variegatus (assembly GCF_000696425.1). Taxonomy (NCBI): domain Eukaryota; kingdom Metazoa; phylum Chordata; class Mammalia; order Dermoptera; family Cynocephalidae; genus Galeopterus; species Galeopterus variegatus. Next base: position 18,809 of record NW_007731484.1, read on the forward strand.
CAGCTGGCAGGTACAAGCAGATCACATGGCGAGAGAGAGAGAGAGAGAGAGAGAGAGAGAGAGAGAGAGAAGCAAGAGGTGCCGGGGTCCTGTAAACAATAAGCTCTCGCGGGAACTAATAGAGCGAGAACTCACTCATGAGTCCCCCCTCCCCCAGGGAGAGCATTAAGCCATTCATGAGGGATCCGCCCCCGTAACTCAATCAGTTTCCGACACCGCCACATGGGGGATCAAATTTCCACATTTCCACATGAGTTTTGGGGGGGCAACACATCCAAACTCTATCAGGTATTCTAAAACTAAAATTGACAAAACTTACTGAAACAACAGGATTACATTGGCTTATGGTGTTGCCTTTAGCTCTTATGATTTATGCCTTTTGGAAAACATCAATTGACTCCTTATGAAATTGTTACTGGGTGATCTATGCTCTTAATGATATAACCTCATGTTCATCCAGTTTTTGTAAACTCTGACATGACCCAATATTGTAAAGTACTAATGAGATACTTCAAAGTCTATTTCCAACAGGTAAAAGAAGCCTTCAGAGACTCTCTGCCTGATGAGGATT
>NW_007731484.1:20050-20290 GCF_000696425.1 Galeopterus variegatus
GAAAGAAAAGAAAAGAAAAAGGAAAAGAAAGAAAGAGGAGTCTTGACGACACTGCTGCCCTTACTGCCTCCTTTGGATCCCTATTGGCGGGAGAAGGGGCTGCCTCAAAAGCCCATGGGGAGTGAGGGTCCCATCTCAGGGGAGCCCCACACCAACCACGGCCTCCTACTCGGACACAGAGGGACAACTCTGAGGTCCTTCGACTCAGGTGCGAGTGGGGGAAATTGCCCCGGTGCCGGC
>NW_007731484.1:20639-22703 GCF_000696425.1 Galeopterus variegatus
ACTGTGATAAAAAAGACGATGAGGGACTTCTATGGGGCCAAAAGCCACCCGACCACTAACACTTCATAAGCTCATATTTTGTACACTTTGGATGACAGTCCTTTATCATATATGCCTTTTGTGTGTATTTTCTTTCTTTCTTTTTTTTTTTTTTTTTCTGACCGGTAAGGGGATCGCAACCCTCAGGCACGGTGTTGTCTGCACCACTCTAGGCCAGTGAGCCATCCCTATATAGGAGCCGAACCCGCGGCCTTGGCGCTACCAGCGCCGCACTCTCCCAAGTGAGCCACGGAGCCAGCCCTGTGTGTATTTTCTTTTAGTCTCTGGCTCGTCTTCCCATGACACTGTTTTTTGCAGAGCGGAAGTTTCTGATTTTATTGTAGTCCAATGTACCAGTGATTTCTTTTATGGATCGTGCCTTTGGTGTCATAGGTAGAAAGTCATCGCTAAACCCGAGGTCCTTTAGATTTTCTCTCTTGTTATCTTCTAGCTGGCTGTTTTCAAATTGTGGATTAAGCTGACTCTGCGTGCGCCTACTGAGTACCTGGCATTGTATAGGTCCCGGGGTCACACAGGTGAACGTCATCTTGTCTCTGTGATCAACAAGGAGCATATCCCGTGCTCTTCCGTTCCCCCTTCCGGCTGCCCAGTTACGCAAGAAAGGCCACGCTTTGTCTGATCTGGCTGTTCTGTTGAGCCCTAACCCAGACACACACGCACACGCACACACGCACACACACACACACACCCGTGTGACACTGGGGAGGCGGTGGGAGCTGAGCCACCCACCACATCCTCACGTGGCCTCTCTTGCTCGTAGCTGCCTTGGACGTGGCCGAAATCGAACCGACCGTGGAACCGCATCAGAACGGTCCCTCTCACCCCTCTGGACCCCGGCCCCAACGAGGCCTGGCTCGGCTCGGAGGTGATGGAGAACAAGGGCCCCTGGGAATGACAAATGGGAGGTATTATGGCCCTGAAGGACCGGTGACCGTGGAGCAGTGGGACCAAAAGCCAGACTGTGAGGAGGGCCAGGGTTGTGGTGAAACAGAGCTCCCTACACCCGCATAAGGTACGCTATCTGCTTCTGTAGAATTGCTTGCTTAACCTAAGTAACTCCACTTTGCCCCTGTCTGACCTGCAGACTACCCCCCCACCCCACACACACCCTTCTGCGTGAGAAACCGTTCACCTCATAGAAACACAAAGCAACTGCATGGGAACAGGAGCCATACACAGTGAACTGTTACATGGGAACACACACGGTGAAAAGTCGTACGCTCGGTTGCTCCGACGGCTCCTTCTCGGCTTCTGTGACCTAGCTCCCTAGCTTGCTCTGTGCACCTGGACAAACCCGTGTGCCAACGGGATGTAGTTTGTGCCTCTTTCAAAACCCCAAAGACCAAGGCTCTAATTGCCGTTCTTCCTTGGTTGCACCTTGGGAGACGGACGCTGGCCAGCAGGAGTGAATAAAGAAAAGTGCCCTTTTCCGCACGAGTGGCGTGTAAGTGCGTTTCTTGTGGGAGGGTGCCTCCCAACAGTGGGGCAAGAGGTGAGGCCGGGCGGACCCAACCAGGCCCTCTCTTGAGCCATTCCCTGGACATTCCTCTCCTCGGCCGCCAGAGCTGAGGGCCCCTCAAGTTTCCTTCCCGAAGTCTTGCTTTTCCTCGGCCTCCCTCGGGCCCTCCACAAGATCTCAGGGTTTATCCTCCCTCACCCCCACGCTGGATCCTCAGGGCCAGATATTTTTTTTTTTAATAAAGAAAAACGACATTTATTGCTTACAGTTTCTGAGGCTGGGAAGTCCAAAGTCCATCTGGTGGTGGCAGCAGTGATCCAGGGATCTCACATTGCAAGATGGTAGAAGCAGAGAGAGAGAGAGAGAGAGACTCTCCTCTTCTTTTAAAGCCCTCAGAACCACACCCCTGACCACCAGTTTTAATCCATTCACTATCACACTGTCCTACAACCCAATCACTTGTTCAAGGCCCCACCTTACCATGACCATAATAGGATTTCCCACCCTCTTAACAGTCATGGTGAGGGCTAAGTTCCTAATACATA
>NW_007731484.1:24308-24532 GCF_000696425.1 Galeopterus variegatus
CCCTGAGGTGGTCCTGAGCAATGAGCCTGTGGAGGGTGCCTCAGGCCTGTCCTGCAAGACCGCTTTGTCTCCCTAGGCCTTTGGGCCTGAAACGGAAGGGCTGGCCCCAGAGGCTTCTGCATTGCCTTCAGGGCCTTTCCCTCCTGCTCTTGATAATCCCTCCTTCTCTGGGCTGCACCAGTGCATGCTCTCTTCATCTCTACCACATGGCCAGGCTGCAAATT
>NW_007731484.1:24768-25266 GCF_000696425.1 Galeopterus variegatus
CACTGAGGCTGAGGGGTGGAAAGACTGGGAAGCGGAGAGACGTGGAAGTGATGTCCTTTGCGCTAATCTTCTTAGCTAATGTTCTCTGGGCTGCACCAGTGCATGCTCTCTTCATCTCTACGACATGGCCAGGCTGCAAATTTTCTAAATTTTTACACTCTGCTTCCTTTTTAAATTCTGGCTTTATGTCATGTCTTTGCCACCACAACTCAGAGCAGGCTGTTAGAAATAGCCATGCAGCTTCCTGAATGTTTTGCTGCTTAGAAATTTCCTCTGCCAAGTGCTCTGGCTCACAACTCCTAAGTTCCAACTTCCACAAAGTCCAAGGATATGGACACAATGCAGCCAAGTTCCTTGCCAGTTTACAGCAAGGGTGATCTCTGCCCCAGTTTCTGACAAACTCCTTTTGATTTCTATCTGAGACCTCCTTAGAAGGATCTTTACTGTCCATGTTTCCATCAGCATTCTGCTCGCCACCACGTAACCAGTCTCTAAGAC
>NW_007731484.1:27342-28165 GCF_000696425.1 Galeopterus variegatus
GCTCTGTCCTCGTAGGATCCAGTTTGAGCAAGAAACCCTCCAAATCAGTTCAGTGAAAATCCTCCATCCTGCTCTCTTATCACCCTGGCTTGCCTTCCCCAGGAATTCTACGGAGTCGGAGTGGGTCTAGCAGAAATCCCCCTTGTCCCCGATGTTTCTTTCCTCTTAGTACTTTTTCCACCACTGACAGCACCACCCCCCCAGACCCCACCCCCCACCCCGCTTCCTTGGCTGTCAACCTCCACTCGTCCTTGTGGGAGTCGGCTGTTCGGTCCAATCTGTTTCCCACACTGCGAGATCCCGTTGCAGCGTCCCTGTGACCTATCACCGTGGCCCCTCCTGAGTTTTTGTTCAAGTCTACCCGGCCGTCGTTAACAGGTGTCACGAGTCGTGTTGTGGCTTTCNTTCCGTCCGGGACGGATCTTCATGGCTCTTGGCACCGAACTGCCTGCTGGGGTCGGACTTTGTACGTGGACGTTGAAATCAGGGAACACGAGGACAGGCGTCCCGTTAGAGAAACCCCGAGAAGCCAGAATCCGTCCCGAGTGCAACAAGAAGGGCCGTGGGGAGTAGAGCCCGAAGCCATGAGACGCAGAGATAGCGCTGTCGTTTGGCTTTTAAGGGTGGTAGGAGAAGGGTCTGGAAGCAGAGATGGGCAGCAAGTCCACGTGCTCCCGCCACCCAGGGAGTAGAGGCTGAGGCGATGTGGGAGAGAAGAGACAGACAAGCCCCTGAGGAGAGCAGTAGGGAAAGGCAGGTTTGCGCAGCCATAGGAAGAGAGCATGTGGAGAAGAGGCAGGGCGAGGAGAGACGGGACCTCCCC
>NW_007731484.1:29621-31119 GCF_000696425.1 Galeopterus variegatus
GCCTCTGGGAGGCGTGGCCACTGCCACTCACTCCACCCTCAGCACCGCCTTGACGCGCTGCCGCGGAAGCTGCCTGCCGGGGCCCCGCTCCTGCTCTCTACCGACCTGCCTTAAAGACTGAGCGAAGGGGATCTGAGCTGCGGGCCGGGAGGGAGACTGTCGGCGCAGAGTGGCCCGACTTCTGCTGAAGAAAGCGGGCGGTGGGGGTGCGGGGCGAGGGGGCGGAGGGGTCACCCTGCTGAGTTAGGGGAGGGACAGGACTTCCCTGACCGCGGGCTTGGCCTGGGCCGAAGGAGGAGCCCAGCGCCCAGAGTCAGGATCGCGGGTCCGTCAGCGGGGGAGTTTGGGAAACTCCTTAGACCTCCCCAGTCTCGGTTTCCCCAGCTGAGAAGGGGATACCTGGATACCTTAGTGCCTGCCTCGTGGAGTTTAGGGAGCACCACAGGAGCTCACGGGGCGACCGTGGCTTAGTCGTCTGGAATGTGGGTCCTAGAGTCCCACGAGGTTCCCGTGAAGGGGTCGTGGTTGTGAAACCGTAGGGCAGCCCGACCTTGGTCTCATCGGTCACAGTAACCCTAAAGACAGCCAGCCTGGACAGCTGCGTTGCCTGCCGACTGACGACAGGTAACATCGATCGTCTGCGCCAGCTGGTGTTCTGAGGGCTTGTGTTCGCTGCAGACCCACGGAGTTGACGTCAGGTGTGTGTGGAGACGCCTTAAGCGCCTCGCCCGAGACCACACAGCTAGTGAGTGGAAGAGGCAGGGCTGGAACCTCGCCCTGGGCTGGCCGGCTGGCGCCGGCGTCCGTAGCCTTCACCGCCGCTAAACTCGCCTATGGAGCGAGCAGAGAGCACGGAGCCTGGGAAAGTCCTCGCCTAAAGTGAGAGACTTGCTTCTGGTGTGTCGGGCCGGCCGTGAGACAACGTGCGGCTGAGCCCGTGAGACACAGGTCTGTCTGCAGGGAGGCAGGAACGAAGCAAGCCGTCTAAGTGCATCGGTTAAGGGCACAGTCGCACAAAGAGCCCATCCTCTGTCGACCGCTGACCGGCCTCGTGACTCACCGTGTGGACGCGGGCTGCTTGTTCAGGCCCTCTGGGTTCAATCCGTTATCCGTAAACTGGAGACAAGGAGAGAATGAGGAATTATCAGACATTATCCCAGGGATGGTGAGAAACGGCTGGCATGGGCCATAGCCTTCAGAACAAACACCAGGGGAGGAACCTCGGGTGAGTCTCTTCTGCCTAGCTCAGCTCCCCGTCTGTGGAACGGGGATGTCAACAGCCAGGACAGAGTGCTGTGCTTCATCTCCGTCCGTCCGGGCCGCCCTCCCTTTCTCCATGGTCTGGCCTGACGTTTGATACACCGTTTGGCTGTCTTCTCTGTGGCCCGATAAGGACGTCAGCTCCAGAGCCGGGACTTGCGTCGACTCTGCCAGCTCTACCTCCCCGGCACCCAGTACACCTAGTGCCTGGCACGTGCCGAGCACTCGATGAAGCACC
>NW_007731484.1:32457-32849 GCF_000696425.1 Galeopterus variegatus
TGGGGACTTATAGGACGGGCACAGAGACACGAAGAGCACAGCGAGACTTGTCGAGGAGCAGCTGTGTGCCCAGCTTCTGGGATGCCGCGCAACCCACGGATCTCTGACTCGGGGGAGGCCCGAGCGTCTTCTCGTGCCCTTGAGACCCACCGCAACTTCCTCGTCTGGGAACTGACTGCTCGCCTCTGGCCCGTGTGCTTTGGAACCAGCGGTCTCCTGCATTGACATGTCGGACCCACCCGTCTAGGACTTGAAGTCTGGCTCCAGCTTCCTGTCTCCGGACGGCTGCCCAGTGGCCCCGGCGTCATGCGTGGAGTAGTCCGTCTTCTCGTGAGTTCCAGGTGCCGCCTTTATCGTACAAGAGATCCCCCACATATGTTTAGGTCTACTTC
>NW_007731484.1:33069-33689 GCF_000696425.1 Galeopterus variegatus
GGCGTTGCTCCCGCGCCTCGCTCAGCCAGTGAGCAGGAACTGGTCCGTATGTGGGATCCGAACCCTCGGGCGGGAGCACCGCCGCGCTTCCCAAGCGGCGCACTATCCAGTGTGCCACCGTGCCGGCCCCCCTGACCACCATTATTAATCCACTCACTATGGCACGGTCCTGCAATCCAATCACCTCAAGGCCCCACCTTTCAATTGCCATAATAGGATTTTCACCCTCGACACTTACAGCGGGGATTTAAGCTTCAGTGAGCTTGGGGGAACATCCAATCTACAGCACAATGAATGGCACAATCTGCAGGGTCTTGCCTCAACAGTAAGGAGTATTTTTCCCTGGAGTGGGCATTACTCTGAATCCCACCTAACAAATCAAAAAAGTAAGACCTAAAAGGATCAAATTGTTTCCAGTACCTTAATTGTGTCCCAGGTCAAATCTCCAGAATATTTATAGGAATACAAAAATATCCAGAATTTGGGCTGGCCCGGTGGCACACTGCTACAGTGTGCCACTTGGGAGCGCGGTGGCACGCTCCCGCCGAGGGTTCGGATCCCACATACAGACCAGTTCCTGCTCACTGGCTGAGCGAGGTGCGGGCGCAACACCGAGGGTT
>NW_007731484.1:34317-63569 GCF_000696425.1 Galeopterus variegatus
ATGAGTTTTTAACTCCTGCGGGTGAACGCCAGGGGGCGCGCTGGCCGGGTCCTGTGGTGAGGGTATTGTTTGAGTCCGGTTTGCGTTGCTTATAACAGAAGACCTGAAACTGGGTGATTTCTAAGGAAAAGAGGTTTATGTGGCTTACGATTCTGGGACAGCCAGCAGCACCTGGCACGGGTCTCGGGCTGCTTCTACTCATGGCGGAAAGTGGCAGGCTGCGAAGCAGATCACATGGCGAGAGAGAGAGAGAGAGAGAGAGAGAGAGAGAGAGAGAGAGAGAGAGAGAGAGAGAGAGAAGCAAGAGGTGCCGGGGTCCTGTAAACAATAAGCTCTCGCGGGAACTAATAGAGCGAGAACTCACTCATGAGTCCCCCCTCCCCCAGGGAGAGCATTAAGCCATTCATGAGGGATCCGCCCCCGTAACTCAATCAGTTTCCGACACCGCCACATGGGGGATCAAATTTCCACATGAGTGTTGCGGGGGACAACACGTCCAGACTCCATCAGGTATGTTTAGTTGTGTAAGAAACTGCCAAGGTGACTTCCGAAGTGGCCGTACCGCCCTGCATTGCCAGCGGCAGTGTATGAGAGTTGCTGTTGCACATCCTCACCGGCATTGGGCGTTGTCCTGTTTGGACATTAGTCATTCGAGTAGGTGTGTAGTGGTATCTCCTTGTGTCCACTTGCGATTCCCTAACGACACGTGACGTGGAGCATCTTTTTGTATGGTTTTTTCTTTTCTTTTCTTTTGTTTTTCTTTCGGCCGTCTGTACATCTTTGTTGGCGAGGTGTCTGTTCGGATCTTTTGCCCAGTTTGTCATCGGCTTGTTCCTTTTCTTACTATTGAGTTTGAGCAGTTCTTTGAATAGTTTGGATAACAGTCCTTTATCAGATATGCCTTTTGTGTGTATTTTCTTTTAGTCTCTTGCTCGTCTTCCCATTCCCATGACAGTGTCTTTTGCAGAGCAGGAGTTTCTGATTTTATTGTAGTCCAACTTACCAGTGATTTCTTTCATGGATCGTGCCTTTGGTGTCGTAGGTAGAAAGTCATCGCTAAACCCGAGGTCCTTTAGATTTTCTCTCTTGTTATCTTCTAGCTGGCTGTTTTCAATTAAGAACTTGTGACCTAGAGCAAAGGTAAACTTTCTTGAAACTTAACAGATTCCATACCAACTAGGCAATTTCTGACCAGGATAAAGACTAGTTGGATTTTTCAAAGACCTGTAATTTAGTTTAATGGTGCAGCTTTGATTTGTACCTGCTGACTTGCGTTCACAGCAGTTTTTAAAGACTATAGCTGCGTACTATATCCCAGCTATGGAAAAAAGCAAATCTTAGTTCAAATTTTGCCAGTTTTATTTCTATATTAATACATCACACTTTAGCTGGGCAGGATTTAGAGGTTTGTTATCAGTCTACACAAGACTAGAGTTCAAAGCAAATTCAACTTTGCTGAAGGGAACATTGTAGAGTAACAATTCTTGGTATTACATGCCTCATAGGATCCATTTCAAACCATAGAGAATTACATCTTTGTGTGTGTCACTGTTCCAAGAGACAAACAAATTTGAACAGCTAAAACATCTTAAAAATGCACCAAGCTTATGAAGTCTCAAACAAAACTTGAATTTTCTGTGCACACTCCTGTCAAATGAAGTTATTTCCTGTACACCACCTCTCTTGCAAACTGGTCTTCTGTTTCCTTTCACTTGACCTAGATCGACTACAAGACCTAGAGAAGGATTGGGACGGCTTGTGATTTCTCTCCCGAGACAGTGATCTCTCTTCTCCTGTCTCTAGAAAGAGACTTGCTCCGACTGCGAGAGACACTTCTCCTTCCTGGACGTCTGCGACGAGGTGGAGGATTCCTTCTTCAATAATCATCTCGAGGGTGATGACCCCAAGAGGGAGGTGGACTACGATTTCAACTTCTTTTCCACCAGTGGACAGTTCCATTCCTACATGGCAGCCACACAGTGTTCCCCCATCCAGCTCTCAGACAGCCTCAGCTGCATCTCGGGGATCTTCCAACTCAACAAAAGCAAAGCCAGGAGGGTTCCTAGCAACCCACAAACTTCAGAGTGGTCCATAATAGCCAAAAGCCCATTCCAGTTCAGTCTTGTTGCCCTTGTTTCCAAGATTACCTACATAAACCTTACAGTCCAATGGGCAGGAAGCATGATGCATTTCAAGATCCTGGTTTAGAAATGTGGAGGCTCAAATCCACAGGCTTGGATGGGTCCTCCCGTTCCCCTCTGGCCCGGTTCCTACAGACGGTCGCATTTACCTGGTGTCCACGAAATGGCCAAAATTTGTTCAAATTTGATGAAAACTAGAAACCACAGGTCCAAAAAGCTCAATGAGCCCCATCTACCAGAAACATGAAGGAAACTATGCCAAGCCAAATCATAATCCAATTGCTCAAAATCAGTGACATAAAGAATATCCTAATATAAGTCAGAGGAGTGGGGAGTGTGTTACATAAAAAGGAAAACATGGGCCGGCCCGGTGGCACACTGGATAGTGCGCCGCTTGGGAAGCGCGGCGGCGCTCCTGCCTGAGGGTTCGGATCCCACATACAGACCGGTTCCCGCTCACTGGCTGAGCGAGGCGCGGGAGCAGTGCCGAGGGTTGCGATCCCGTTGCCGGTCCCGGTCCGGTACAGTGGCAACACTGAGGGTTGCGATCTGTTGCCGGACACGGAAAAAGACAAAAAGACAAAAAAAATAAAATAAAAATAAAAATAAAAATAAAAAGGAAAACATAAGGATGACAGCAGATTTTGTGTCGGAAACTATGCAAGTGAGAAGACAGCAGAGCAACACCTTTAAAGAACAAAGAGAAAAATAAACAACCATCCTAGAAAAATACCTTTCACAAACAAACCAAATGAAGATCCCTTCAGACATACAACCATTACACTGCTCATTAACAAGAAATGTTAAAGAAAGTCCCTCAGGCAGATGGAAATAAGGATCTACGCAAAGGGATGAAAACGTCTGACATGGTAATTGTACGGGTCAATATGAGAGATTTTAAGTTATTATTTAAATCTCTTTAAAAGATCATTGATTAAATAAAAATGATAACAATGCAGGGTGTGTAGGAAGAGATGAGGGTATTTCAAAAAGTTCATGGAAAAATAGAATTAAAAGATAATGTTAACCTTTCCAAAAATAACACAAAGCCTGAGCTGAGAAGAGGGATATGGAAATACGTGGTTTTAAGGTTCTTACTCTATACGTGAAGCGTTATAATATCTTTGGAAGGTAGACTGTGACACGTCAAAGACATGAACTATAAACCCTAAGGCAACTACTAACAATAAAACAAAGAGTTACAGCAGAAAAGCAAACAAAGGAGATAAAATTGAATCATAAAAAAATACTCAACTAATCCAAAAGAAGGCAGGAGAAAGGAAAAGCAAAACAACGGATAGATGGAAGAAACAGAATACAAATAGCAAGTGGGTAGATGTTAACCTAGCCCTGGCAGTAATCCTGTTAAATGTAACAATCTAAACACCTCATAAAAAGGTATGGATTGGAAGACTGGACTAAAAAGAAAGACCACTCTAGAAGCTGCCTGAAGAAACTCACTATAAATAAAAAACACAACTAAGTTACTAAAAATAAAAGGACAGAAAAAGACACACCATGCTAACATAGAAAGATTGAGCGGCAAAATGATTATCAGACAAAGTACACTTTAGAGCAAGGAGTATTACCAGGCATAAAGAAGGTCTTTTATAATGACAAAATCTTTGTGACCTTGGGTTAGGCAAAAATTTCTTAGATACAACACTAACAGCATGATCCGTAAGATGAATTGAACTTTGTCAAAATTAAGAACTTGTGCTGTTTGGAAGACACTATCATGAGGATAAAAAGACAAGCTACAGACTGGGAAAGAAATCTTTGCATAGCCTACCTCTAATAAAGGACTTGGATCCAGAATATCTAAGAACTCTCAAAACCAAATAATAAGTAAGCAGGGCCGGCTGGTTCGCTCAGTTGGTTAGAGCACAGTGTTGGTAACACCAAGGTTGAGGTGTTACCCCCAAACTGGCCAGCTGCCAAAAATAAATAAATAAAAGTCTTCAAATATGATTTTTAAAAAACCAAACAAATAATAAGTAAGCAAGGGCCGGCCTGTGGCTCACTGGCTGAGCGTGGTGCTGACAACACCAAGTCAAGGGTTAAGATCCCCTTACCGGTCATCTTTAAAAAAAAAGAAAAAAGGTAAGCAAATAACCCAAGTTAAAAATGGGCAAAAGACTGGAACAGATACTTGACCAAAGAAAACATGATTAGCCAAATAAACACATGAAAGATGCTCCACACCCTTAGTCATTAGGGAAATTCAAACTAAAACCACAATAAGATAGCCCTGCACACCTGTGAGAACGGCTGACATTTTTAAAACTGATCCTGCCAACTACTGAGGAGGTTGTGGAGGAGTGGCACTCTCATACGTCGCAGAGCCGCGCTAGGACAGTGTGGCAGTCTCTTCAAACGTCAGACACCAGCCAGGTGGCCCAGCCTCCCCACTCGCAGAGAAATGGCAGCGTTGCTCTTTCGAGACTGGCATACACGCTCCCCGCAGCTTTGTTTGTGGCAGCCCCAAACAGGAAACAACCACGTCCATCCCTGGGTGAATACGTACACCGTGGTCCATTCACCCTTGGGTGGACATCTGGGTTGTTTCCATTTGGGGCCACTACAGAAAAGCTTCTAGGAACATGTGTACGCTCATGTCCACCTCCAGCACTGGTCATCCACACCTGAAAGTGGGTGGTGTTAGGACTCGGAGGCTGCTGCCCACATCCAGCGAGCGTCCATGCAGGCACCAGTCCGGAGCCAGACTCGGTGGGCGAGTCGGGGACTGTCCTCAGTCACCCCCACTTGCGCCCCTGTCGTGGGAGGGTTGGGGTTAGAGGACTCTTCCTGGAGGCAGCTCCACCCAACCCCCACCAGCCCGTGGGGGCTGCTTCAGCTGAGGAGGAACTGCTGAGGCCATGGGCATTGGCTGCTCCTAAGGACAGAGGCCAGAGCCTCTGACTTCCCGGGACTCCCAGGGTCTGGCTGCGGGGCTGCCTTTCATGCCACCAACTTCTGTGTGACCTCACTGGCCTCAGCCCTCCATCCAGCTGCCTCTGGATGGTCAGACCAGCAGCCACCAGCTTTCCCGGGCACTGTGGGCAGGTGTAGTGCCTCCCACGGGTGGCCGCCGCAACACACATGCCACTGGACAGGAGGCCCGCTGGGCTGGCACCTGGCATGAGTGGCCCCAGAGACCACCTGTTCCCACGCAGCCTCCACTGTGGCCCCTCAGGCTCAGGCCCTGCCGCCTCGCCTGTGATTGTCCAGGCCCCAATTGCTGACCCCAGCCCCTTCCCGCATCCTGGGTGTTCCTGGCACAGTCGGGTCCGGCTGTGGCACCAGGGACTTTCCTGGGGAGGGTCCACAGCTCTCTCCAAATTCCCTGCAGGGTCTTGGCCTCACGGCTGAAGAGCATGTCCCCTTCTCACCTGCTAGTGGAGCTGGCAACCCGTCCCCCTCGGGCAGGCACCCTGCCCAACCCTGTGCCAGCACATGCCACCTCCCAAGGCTGGGTCAGAGGCCCTTTCTTGTTCCCAGATCTTGGTCTTCAGTTTACCCATTTCTTCTAGCTCACTCCAGGCGCAGCACGCCCTCTGGCCTGTCCCCCACCCTCTCACAGCCACAGGCACCTTCTGGGCCCCTCCGCCAGCCCTGGCTCTCCCTGCTCCCTGCTCCAGCTGCTCCTGCCCTAGATGCTATTTCACTCCTGCTTCTGAAGCCCTGCTGGCTCCCAAACATGACACCCCTGTGATGGGGACTGAGGGTTCCTGGGGGAGAGGTGGTCGTGCAGATGGCTGCCCAGTGTCCTCCCACCTCCCAAAGGCCCCCTAACCAGCTGCCCTCGGGGAGCAAACATTCTCTGACTCCCATACAGCTGCACTCGCTTGGGAGGCAAAAGGCAGCCAGATAAGCCCAGCCCCAAACCCCACACCCTTATCTGTTTGCTTTCACTACACATCCGCCCTTGTATTCAGGACTAGGAGCTGGAAACGTGTGAATGTTTCCCCCAGGATGTTGGAGGTGGGCCCAGCCGCCAGGACCCCAGAGGGTGCCCTGAGCACCTGCTCGAGCCAGGCCTGAGCTGAAGGCTCTGTGGGGTGGGGCAGGGGCGTGGTCCTTCTTGGGGGTGGGTGGGAGGAGGGGTGTGAGGTGGCTCCCCCCAACCATGGGGTTCAGAAGTGCCCTGACCCCGAGTCTGGCATGGTCGAGGACGGGCCAGGTGGGCGCATGCCAGCGTACTTGTCCAAGGCTGCGGGCCGGTAGCTCTCCCTCCTGGGGGTGGGAGGGCCAGAGAGCAATTACCCCCCTGCCCCAGCTAAGCTGCCACCTGATGGGAAGGGCAGCTCGGCCAGGCCCCCATCCTGTGAGGGCTGCCTGGGCACTAGGTGGGTGGCCAGCTCCAGCCCACCCCCACCCCAAGGCTGGAACGCACCAGCTCCCGGGGGCCCCTCCCTGACACCCACCCCTATTGTCTGTGGTTCCCCCATGAGGCCCCAGCACCAGGTGTACATGGACAGAAAGGACCACAGGCCTCTGGTCCAAGGGAGCAGGCAGTGAGCAACCTGCCTGTTCTGGAACTCGGCAGATCCTGGCTGCTCCTTAACTTGCCCTTCCCCCACAGGGTCCCCTCCTGGAGCCACAGACATGATGTTCTGTCCACTCATGGCCACACAATGGGGCTGTGGGCAGCGGTCAGCACAGGGGTGGGGTGGGGGCCAAGTCCAGGGGGAGGGCCTGGAGGGGACTCAGTCTGCATAAGAGTGTCCTGCTCCTGGATGCCAGGGGGTGGGGGGGACAGTGCTGGGGGGGGGAGCCCCAGGGAGCCCCCTGCCCTCAGAGCCCCTGGGCGGGAAGCTGAGAAGGGGCTCAGCAAGGAAAGGGCTCTGGAGGCACCAGGATGAGCCGCACTGCCAGCCCCTGCAGCCACCCTCCCAGGTCATACTCCCCCTCCCCAGGCCCCGAGGCCCCTGGCCTGTGACACATACTTGCCAGTTCCGTTGTTACCTCCAGCAGAGTCAACCCAGCAGCTCAGGGTGGGGGTCTGCAAAGCCAGTGGAGAAGCAGGAGTTGGCCAGGGAGTCAGGGCAGCATTTGATGTGCTGGGGGGATGTGGGGGGTATAACGCACCCGTAGCTCCAGGATCCAAGGGAGGGGTGGCTGCAGGCCCAGGGGGAGGTGGACAAGGTGTCAGGGCTTCACAACACGCTCTGGAGGGAAAACCAGCAGGGTCTGGGGACAGATGGGCTGGCACGTGTGGGAAGGGGCATCAGTGACACATAAGGGCAGGGGAGAGGAGGGGGTCCCTACTGGGACAGGTGGCCAGGCAGCAGCATCCAGGGCTGGCCACTACCCAGCACACACAGGATCTTGGAGGGAGGGGTGGTGGGCAGGTGATTCTCACTCTCAGGCCTGAAGCCCCCTCCCACCACGTCCTCCCAGCCCTCTGTGCCCAGGGTCTCCTGGTTCCTGCCATCTCCCCAGGCGGTGGGCACCCACTGCTGTCCAGCTGCTCCCCGATCCAGCAAGGGGTCAGCTCAGGCTGACCCTGCAGCCCCTCTCAAGACATCAGGAGTCCAGGTCAACGGAAAACCATGACATGCCCCTTTGGCTGCGCAGCCACATGCCGGCCAGTCATCACAGGCTCCTCAGGCCACCAACGGCGCACTCTGTGGAGGGGCCACGGCAGCTGGCCAGGCCGGAGCACGGCTCTGCCGTGAAGGTGCGTCCCCACTCCCACTCCCAGGGTCGAACCCTTTCCCGAAAAGCCACAGCTTGCAGTCCTTTGATCTGATAATCAGTTGCCAAGCCTCAGGGTGTGAAACCTCACCTGTTCCCCCCAAGGGGAAGTCACAGCTGACCAAGGTCAGGCCAGCCAGGCAGGGACAGGGGAGGCAGCGGAAGGGTGGGCAGGGTGGGCTGGACAGCATGTCTACTCTGGTACCACCAGGAACAAGAGTCCCAGCAAACCCAGGGTCCTGGGGCTTCTTGCCAGTGGTGGGAGCCAGGTCTGAGCCAGTTCCAGAACCTTCTGGAGGCACCTGTGGGGAGAATACCAAGGGACTCATCCAGGCCCTTGGGCCCAAGCCAGGGTCTGCTCATGGCTGTCCAGGGGGCCTCAGCCTAGGGGACAGCACCCACCCTCACAATTGAGCCAGGAGGCGGGAGCCCTCTCCTCGCCCTGGACAGTGGCCCTCGGGCCTGCCACACAGACAAATGTGGAGGGCAGAGGTCTCAGCAGGCTGTGAGCACAATCACTCAGTTGTCTGGGCTGCAGCTCCTCTTTCCAAGGCTGGCGCAGGACGCAGGACGCGCTCTTATCACCGAGACTGCTCCAGAACAATGGCCACACACACACCTATCTCAGGGCTGTTTGCTCAGTGCACTCTGGCGCTCCCAGGTCAGGGGGCAAACCATGTTCTGGTGATTTCCCGCCAACCAGTGCATCAGGAGGGAGGGGGACTGGCAGCCACTGGAGCCCTCATCCCACCAGGATGCAGCCCCTGGGTGGTGGCAGGCTGCAGGCCAGGGCCAGCTACTCCTCCTAAGTGCACGCACCCCAGGCAGCCTGAGTGAATAGAGACAGCGGTCTGGAGTGCACAGCTTCTCACGGAAGATTCAACCAAGTCTCACGCATGGCACATGCACACACTTACACATGTGCTCACACGCATACATACGCACATGGGCCTCTTCAGCACAGGCCCTGTGGGCAGCACGCAGGCCGATGGCATCTACCCCCATGCAGGGCACACCTGCATTCCTCCAGCTGCAGGGACTCGCTCTGAGGGGACATCAGGACCCCTGAGCTTCACGGCCACAGCTTCAGGTGGTGGTGGTGGTGGTGGGGTCTCTGCCATTTACAGCTGGGAAATTGAAACCTCAGTGGCCCAGACCCCAAGGCCCTGCAGGCCTGGCAGGGAACAGAACAAGGTCCTCCAGACCTCACCCCAAACTCTACCCCTGCCCCTACATGCGGAGTTTCACGGGACCCCCGTGAGAACCTGAGCTCTCTGAAGGCAGGGAGAGCCCCCCAGGGCAGCCTCACGGTGAAGCCGAGACTGATGGTCAGACAAGCCGGGCCACCCAGCTGACCAGAGATTTTCTATTGAAACAATTTCATGTCTTCTAATTTAAAGCAATTTTATATTAAAACTAAAGACTATTGAAGGTAAAACACGACATCTACTACACTGATCCCAAGTACCTGTGGGGTTCTCTCCTGGGGGTGTGATAGAGGGGGACAGTGACGCTCATCCTTACCTTCACCCTCACCATGACAGTCACCCTCACTCTGAACTTCATCCTCACCCTGACCTTCAACCTCACCCTCACCATGACCTTTAATCTCACCGACCTTCACCTTCACCCTGACCTTCACCGTCACCCTGATCTTCACCCTTGCCCTGACCCTGACCCCTCGAAGCACTGGCATGTGCCTCTCCAGACAAGCCCCACCTGCCCTCCTCCTGCCCCCCATGTTTCCCCACAGGAGCCCTGTCCATCTCCCAGTGGATTGTGGGCAGCAGCTGCTGATCCTCTACCTGAAGGGGGGATGAGCGTGCACACTGGGGGATCCACTGGTGCCCCTCCCCCACAGACCCCCAGGAAGAGCAGCCCCTGAGAGCCGTCCCAACCCTGCTCTGTCCTGGGGACTGCAGCATGACCCCTCCCTCCCCTGCCCCTCCCAAGAGGCCAGGCTGAGGAGGGGTCTCAAGGAAGGAGCTGGCCAGCCCGGGCCTCGGGAACTGCAGGGACACGCGGACATCCTGGGCAGCCCCTCAGGCATCCAGGGAGGAAACCTTTTGAGGAGGGGTCTCAAGGAAGGAGCTGGCCAGCCCGGGCCTCGGGAACTGCAGGGACACGCGCACATCCTGGGCAGCCCCTCAGGCATCCAGGGAGGAAACCTTTGCAGACCCAAGGCCCCACCGTGCATCTGCTCCCCCAACCCCCCTCGGCACAGTCTCTCCCCAGGTGGTCTTTCCTCCCAGGCAGAAAACTTGAGATGAAGTGGTGGGGCCCAGCATGCTGGTGCCTTTAGGAGGACCTGGGGTCCAGGTCAGGGCCAAACTGACCCCAGGAGTTGTGCCAGCACTCTGGGCTCCTGGCCCCTCACATGCCCCTGGGCAAGCCCATCCCAGCTGCCCAGGAGAGTGGCTGATGATGCCCATGCTGACCCAGCAGTGGGGAGGCCCCCAGGACGGCCCCAATGCAGGAGGCATTTGTAGGACCCTGGGGCATGTGTCAGCCCCCCGCTGGGAGTGGGTGATAAAGGGGCCATGGCCACTACAAAATTTTCCTAAGGCGGCCAAATCCTGATAAAGCAGGACCCAAGATCCTGTTTGGCCACCACCGTAGCTGGTCGGAGCTGGAGCGTGGGGTGCAGGTGGGTGTGGCAGGGGCAGGGCCTGCCACCTCTACATAAGGTGCCTGGACTGGGCACTCGAGTCACAAAGGTGGCAGAGGCAGGACTGCTCGGCAGCAACCTCTCTTCTGCACACGGGTGGCACCATGCTGGGGCTCTGGCTGCTGGTTCTGCTGTCCTGTGGGCGAACCCTGCTCAGCGATGGTGAGTGGGGGCCTGCCAGGCCATGTCCGAGGGGTGGCCAGACACTCTGATGACCTCAGAGGGCCCCTGTGCAACAGAAAGTCTACAGGCCTTCCTTCTTGCTTGGCTGATGGCTGGAGGCGGGCTGGCCCATGCGGACATTTATGAATGGGAGGCGAGAGGCAGGCTGGCCTGGGAGGCCCTTCCTCAGCTCTGTGACTGTCCCACGCTGCCCAGGCTGAGTCTCCATCCACAGCCTCAGAACCTGGCTCTGCCAGTTTGGGTCAGGGTCTGGGAGGAGTCCGGCTGGAGACGCTCGCTGGCCCCTCCCCGTGGGGCCACAGAGCTGGGGACCCAGTCCTTCTGCTCCACCCTGCCTGGCCCCTGCAAGCTGGGCACAATGGCCAGGGAAGGAGGATGCTCAACTAGAGCAGGGGCTGAGTCCCTTGAGCACAGCAGAACCCAGGTGTGCTTGGCCCCCAGTACTGGCACTCTCGCTGTCTCAGGGCCACAAGTTCCTCCAGCCCTGGACATGCTGGGAGCCTTGTGGGCATTAGACTGAAACCCTTAGGGGACACATGGCCCCATCAAGTCCTGACTATGAATAGGATGAGCCACAAAGTGGGGTGCAGGCCTCAGCTTCCACATCTGTAAGAGTGGGAACAATGTCTCCCCCTCAAGTGGGCACCATGAGGATTAAAAAAGGGGACAGTGTAGGGCTGACCACCCCCCCAGAACTCCCCATCCTCTTGGACCTTCCTTGGGCAGAGCTAATGCCCTGGACCTTCTGCCAACCACCTGCCCAAGGACCAGAGGCAGGCAGCCATTGTTCGTGCCCCTGCCCTAGAAGGGGCCAGCCTCAAGGGGTCCCACTGTGGCCACAGGTGAGGCCCCAGGGATGTTCCTCCTTGCTGACCCAGGCACAGACCCGCTGGTGATGCCATCCTGTGCCCAGGCCTCTGTGCTCCCCTTTATCATAGCCCTCCACCTGCTGCCCCCATCAGCAGCTCAGGAGACCCCTTGGGGGAAAATGGCTAGATGGGGCACAGCCCTGAGGCTGCCGCCCAGTCTGGGGGCTGAGATGCTGGGTGGGCCTGGACTCAGAGTGAGCATGACCCCCACAGTCAGCCAGCTGTCCCCCCAGCCTGCCCCACCGCCACCACGCCAGGCACCTCCCATCACACGAGGGGCCACTCTGAGCCCCAACCAGTGACACCGTCACATCGGGGCTCTTGGGACCTCTTGCCTGGCCCCGTGCCTACCCCCACTGCACACCTGGCACAGGGCTCAGGAGCTGCTGGCAGGAAGAGGGGAGGGGCCGACCTCACATTAGAGCTGGACCCTGGATCCCTCAGGCCCAGAACCAGGGAGGGAGAGGCGCTGGGGCGGGCCTGGGGGTGTGGGGGTGTGGGGCGCTGTTGGTCTGGGCTGTGAGGGCTGCAGAGGGTGGAAGGCCAGGCTGGGGGTGTCTGTCCCTCACGTCAGCAAGCACTCTCTGTGGGCGCAGAAGGAAGGCAGAGGCCGGCCAGCACATGAGGTCAGATGGCAGGGATGTGTGGGACCTGGGGCCACAAGGCTGGGAAGGAGGCCCCTAGCCAACGGGGTTGACCCAGAGGGTGGGGGCAGGCAGGACCGCCAAGCATTCCAAAAAACAGCCAGTGCACCAGACATCGTGTAGCCATCCAGGGGCAGAGAAAGGCTGGGGGTGGTGTAGGAGCCACTCAGGAGGCCCCAGCTGAGGGACCAGTCAACAGGAAGTCAGCCGGTCTGGGCAGGAGGGCACAGTGCCGTTGGCCTCTGGGCGTCTTCAAAGGAGGATCCAGGAGGCAGCTGGATGCAGTGAGGCTGGCACCTGGGTGACAGGCAATGCGGAGGAGCTCGCTGGGGGAGGGGGTGCCACCTGTGAGTGGGAGTGGGGGAAAGGGCCCAGGCATGGATCTGCAGTATCCATGCCACACAGCGTAGGTCTGGTGGGGAAGATGACTCCTAAGTGTCATCGTCCCATCTGAAAGGTGGAAAAACTGAGTCACAGAGGGTCTTGCCTAGGAGCAAGTGGTCAAGACTCTGCCTCCACCAGAGGTGCTGGCCCAGGGGCCGGTTGTGACTAGCTCCCTCCTCCCCAACCAGAGGCAGGTCACAGCTGGCAGGGGAGCTCCTGAAGGAGAGGCCAGAAGCTGGGACCCTGAGAAGGGGGATGGGGAGGAGCAGGCACGTGCTTGGGCACATGCCTAGCATGAGCCCCACCCCCGCTCCAGTGGGGGACAAACACGGTATGGTATAAGCCAGGTGCAGCAGAAAACAGTCTCAAGGTCATAGGAGACACAGCCGAACGGGTTGACCCATGGCCAAGGGCACCATCTTCTTTTTTTTTTTTTTTTTTTTTTTTTTTTTTTTTTTTTTTCCGTGTCCGGCAACGGATCGCAACCCTCAGTGTTGCCCCCGTACCGGACCGGGGACCGGCAACGGGATTGCAAACCTCGGCGTTGCTCCCGCGCCTCGCTCAGCCAGTGAGCGGGAGCCGGTCTGTATGTGGGATCCGAACCCTCGGACGGGAGCGCCAGCCGCGCTTCCCAAGCGGCGCACTATCCAGTGCGCCACCGGGCCAGCCCAGGGCACCATCTTCTTAAACCCAGTCACTCAAACACCTGGAGCTCCCGCCCATGCCAGAGAGAAAGACTCACACTGGGCCTGCTGTGGGTCCTGAGTCCTGAGGGATCAAATAGATGCTGTAGCTCGGTTTTCTCCTCAACCCTGAGCAACACAACCCCTCAGCCAGCATGCCCCTGCTCCCTGGTGTCGCCCAGAGACACACAACGCTCTGGTGCTGGCCCCTGAGCTGCGTCTTAAGGGAGGCACCACGTGCCCAGATGATGGCAGGGTGTGAGCAACACCAGATGGAGACCCGAGAGGGGTCACCTGCCCAGTCAGCCACCGGACATCAGTGCAGGCCCACAGGGGCCGCAGGAAAGGCGGGAGCCTGGGAGGCAGGGGTCAGGTTTGGAGAAGTTTCCAGAAGCCCTCCTCTGGATATGGGAGAGGAAGGGCAGGAGCAGGCAGGGAAGGGCTTGCCCCACCCAAGCCTCCAGGAGCCTGGGCAGCACCCTCTTCTGCTGCCCTGCCCTGAGGTCGCCATGACCGATGCTATCTGGGCATTTCTCTGGCAATGGTCACCAGGACCTGGGTCAGTCTCAGGACATGATGCCAGGCTGTCAGACAGGAGAGAAGCAGAAAAATGGGCACATTTAAGGTCCCAGTGCTGGCCAAGAGCAGGGAGAACCTACCGTGGGGCCTTAGCAGAGCCAGTGCAGACCCCACAGGGAAACCACATGGCTGAGCTGGGAATGCATGGGGTGTGGCAAGCAGAGGGGACAGGGGACAGGCCAGATCTGCCGGCTCAGTCCCCCAGCACACCCTACACCCACCCCCTTCTCACCTCAACCAGGGGGCCACGCAGGAGCCTGGCTCCCAGCCACCCAGCCCAGCATGCCACAGTTTGGCAGGTTCCCGCTGGGCCATTACCGCACTTAGGGCCCAGCACGTCTGGGGGAAGTGAGTGACTGGAGCCGCACACAGGCAAGCAGTGTCTCGCGACTCCACCCCCAGCACCTCCTGTTTCCCAAGGGAGATCCCTCAGCTGGCTTCCAGTGTCCCCAGGCTCTCTGTCCCCATCACATGCAGCCCCTTTCCTGTGAATGGCAGCATCCCGCTCACCACCCTTCTGCAGCGTGTGTGTGTGCCTTCGTGGAGTGGGGTTCTCCCTGTGCACTCCAGCATACAACAGCAGCTCCGTGCACACTTGCTGAACTGGTGACCCAAAGAAGATGTGAGCGTGGCGTGGGCCATGCATGCAGCACTGATGCGGGCAGTTGCTCTGAGGGCAGGGCCGTGAGGGTCAAGCACAAGGCAGCCCTTGAGCAGAGGTGGCCTAAGCCGTCAGGGACGACGATGGGGTGGTCCTGGCGCTGACCACGGTCCTGTCCATGCAGGTCTGGACGACCCCTCCTTTGCCAACCCAGGCTTCAGTGGGCTAAAGGACACTCCAGAGAGATGAGGGCCACTGTCCTGCTGCCCAGAGTCCCCAGGGCCCAGTGTGCATGAGGGAGGGGTCTGGAGCCCAGGCCACGCCCAAGAGAAGCGCACGTGGGCAACGGCACCGGGTTCACCGGTGCCTGTGGCCTGGGCTCCCATGAGAGGGACCCAGCTACAGAAGGGCCATAGAAGGCCTCTGCCCAGGGGAAACAGGACTGCTTGCCAGGCGGCGACCTCTGCCAGGGAGGGGAGACTGGGCTGCAGCTTTGTGTCTGACAGTCCCCAGGGCTGGTGATGCCACAGGCCCTGCCAGAACAGCAGCTTGCACTCCTGTAAGGCCCAGGGCAGGAGGCAGACCCCAGCCCAGAGCTGGATGGGTGTGGGGGGTGGGGGAGGCCAGGCCTCTGCTGGGCAGGTCCTCTTTCCCACCCACGCCAGAAGACTTCCCAGTTCTCTCCCAGTGCGAGCTTCCCGGGGTCCCAGCTCATGCGCCAGGCCACCCTAGACCTGCCCTGCTCGTCAGCAGGACTGGGCCACTCTCTCCACAGACCTGGACAAGGGCTGGTGCTCCACTTGGGGGGCCGGCCACTTCTCCACCTTCGACCGCCACATGTACGACTTCTCGGGGACGTGCAACTACATCTTCGCAGCCAGCTGCCAGGATGCCTCACCCACCTTCAGCATCCAGCTGCGGCGAGGCCCTGATGGGAACATCTCCCGGATCATCGTGGAGCTGGGGGCCTCTGTGGTCACCGTGAATGAGGCGACTACCTCCATCAAGGATGTTGGGTAGGCCGCACGGGCTGGGCTGGGCTGGGTGGGCAGCCAGGATGAAGGCCAGATACTGACTACTCCTGCCCCACAGGGTCGTCAGCCTGCCCTACACCGGCAACGGGCTGCAGGTCATGCCTTTTGGCCAGGGTGTGCAGCTGGTGGCCAAGCAGCTGGAGCTGGAGCTGGAGGTCCTGTGGGGCCCAGATGCCCACCTCATGGTGAGGACGGTGGGGGCCAGGCTGGGCCTGGAGACCTGTGGCAGAGCTGGGGGAATGAGTAGGGCCCTGGAGAAGCTGCCTTCCTTGGGACAAGGGTCCTGGAACAGAAGTGAGTGGCCTCTATAGCTGGGCAGGGGTCCTGGGGCACAAGGAGCCTCGGTGCCCAGCAGTGCCCACCCGCCCACAGGTCCTGGTGGAGCAGAAGTACATGGGCCAGGTGTGCGGGCTATGCGGGAACTTCGACGGGAAGGACACCAACGAGTTTCTTAGCGAAGATGGTAGGTGGTGGGGGTAGGGCTGGGGTCCCAGTCTCTCTGTGGCCTGGCCCCACTGTATGACCCCATGCCCTGTGCCCCCAGGCGAACTCCTAGAGCTGCACAAGTATGCTGCCCTCCAGAAGCTGGATGACCCCAATGAGATCTGTGTCTACCAGGCCATCCCCAACCCCACAGTCCTGCAGGACCAGCACGTACGTGAGCCCACGGCGGGCTGACCCAAGGGTCCGGTGGGGTCTCCGAGGCCAATGATGGCTCCACCTAGCCTGCCAAGTCACCGGCATGGGGTGGACGTGGCCAGGGCCCCCATGATCCCATGTGCCCCTCCGCCCAGGCTGAAATCTGCGCCCAGCTGCTGACCCTAGTGTCGTCTGAGTGTGACGTGCCCAAGGAGCCGTTTGTGAGGAGCTGCCAGGCAGACATGGCCACGTGCACCCACCCGGACCAGCACAACTGCAGCTGCGCCACGCTGTCCGAGTACTCCCGCCAGTGCAGCATGGATGATGAGCCCGTCAGCAGCTGGCGGAGCCCCAGCCTCTGCTGTGAGTCCCCAAAGCCTGGCAGGGAGGGCAGCTAGTAGGCCCAGGGCCCCAGACCCAGGTCTCCTAGATCCAGTGCCACCTGATGTGAACTCAAATCCCCGTCTGTGATACAGGAGACCCTGACGGCTCTTCTGGGAGGAGGAGAGGCTAGGCTAAGTCTTGCCTAGGCAGGGTGGGGCAGGGCCCTCTCACTAAAGCCATGTGTGCCCACAGCCGTGGGCCAGTGCCCAGCCACCCAGGTGTACCAGGAGTGCGGTGCGGCCTGCGCCAAGACCTGCTCCAACCCGCAGCACAGCTGCTCCAGCTTCTGCACCTTTGGCTGCTTTTGCCCGGAAGGTGAGGGTGGACGCCAGCACCCAACCTTCCCTGGGATGCCAGACCCCACTCCCACCTGGCTCACCCCAGGGCTCAAGCCTACCACGTCCAGCCCCACAGCCATGAAGGCAAACCCACGGGACTGAGGCGGTGCCCACTGGGGTGCCTGAGAGCCTCCGGGAGGAGGTGGGATTTGAGCTGGGCCTGAGGGGCAGTTTCGCACTGGTGACACTAGCCAGGGGCCTGCCACTCACCATGAACGGCCCCTGGGTCTAGGCTCATTGGCACAAGGGCTGGTGGGATGCCCAGGGGTGCTCCAGCAGCTGCAAATGCCAGGGGACTGGAGCAAGAAGTCACAGCCGAGGCTCAACGAGGGTGTCTTCCCGGAGCCAGGCACAGGGGAGGAGAGAGAGCCTGTGCCTGCCCTAGCTGCCCACACAGCACAGCCAGGGAGGGGCTTCCCAGCAGGGGGTGGGAGGTGGCCAGTCCCACCCAGGCCCCAGGAAGCCCCTCTCCTGCAGGTACGGTCCTTAATGACCTCTCCAAAAACCACACCTGCGTGCCAGTCGCCCAGTGCCCCTGCATGCTCAACGGGGCAGTCTATGCCCCCGGGGAGGTCACCATGGCCGCCTGCCAAACCTGGTGAGTACAGAGGACGAGAGGGGACTCTGGCCAGCAGGCAGTGAGGCGGGGGGGCTCAGCCCTACAGGCAGGAGGGGAGGGTGCTGCTTGGGGTCACCCTCATGCCCACCCGCAGCCAGTGCACCATGGGCCGCTGGACATGCACAGAGCGGCCATGCCCCGGCCACTGCTCCCTGGAAGGCGGATCCTTCGTCACCACGTTCGACGCCAGGCCCTACCGCTTCCATGGAACCTGCACCTACATCCTCCTCCAGGTAGGATGAGCTGAGGCCGGCAGGGAGTGGGCACCCCAGCCCCTCAGTGCCTGAGCCTCCACTCTCTTCCCCAGAGCCCCCAGCTCCCCCACGAGGGTACCCTCATGGCTGTGTATGGCAAGTCAGGTTACTCCCACTCGGAGACCTCCCTAGTGGCTGTCATCTACCTGTCCAGTGAGGTAAGGCCTTCCTGCACTTCCCCGAGCAGGTGCCGTGGTCGTTCCCACCAGCAGGGCCCCACACGTCCAGTACCTTCCCCACTCCTGCCCCCCTGACTCAGACCACCCTCCCTCCAGGACAAAATCATGATCTCTCAGGACGGGGTGATCACAGACAACGGAGACACTAAGTGGTTGCCGTACAAGACCGGTGGGTCCCCAGCCCCTGCCCAGCACCAACGGCCTCGCTGATGTGGGTCTCCAGGTGGGCCCTCAGAGGGCGGGTAGGGCCCAAACAGCCCACTCAGTGCCTCATCCTTGCAGGCAACATCACGGTCTTCAGGCAGACGTCCACCCATCTGCAGATGGCCACCACCTTTGGGCTGGAGCTCGTGATACAGCTGCAACCCATCTTCCAGGTGTACATCACTGTTGGGCCCCAATTCAGGGACCAGACCCGAGGTGAGCCTCTGCCCCACCGGTCACGCCCAGGGTTGGCCTGGCTGCCTTGCCCAGGGGAGAAGGGGCCCAAGAGGGGCTGACCCCCATGGCCAGGGAGCTCATGGCCCCCAGTACCCCTGGGTATGGCCAAGTGTGTCTAGGGAAGGCCTCTCACCCTGGCACAGTTAGAGAGAGGAGAGGCACTTTGGGGCGTGTGGGGCAGGTCAGGGCTCAGGCCTTCACGAGCCAGCCCTCTCAGGGCTCTGCGGCAACTTCAACGGGGACACAACCGACGACTTCACAACCAGCGTGGGCATCACCGAAGGCACGGCCTCACTGTTTGTGGACTCCTGGCGGGCGGGGAACTGCCCAGCTGCCCTGGAGCGTGAGACCGACCCCTGCTCCATGAGCCAGCTCAACAGTGAGTGTTGCCTGCCTTCCTGCAGCTCTGATGGCCCCATGGACCCAGTGCAGGCCCAGAGGCCAGGGTACAGGGGTTGGGGTGGGGTTTCTGGGAGGGGATGGGAGACCCACACTGGGCCTGTTGCCCCAGAGGTGTGCTCAGAGACCCACTGCTCAGTGCTACTGAAGAAGGGCGCCGTGTTCGAGAAGTGCCACGCCACGGTGGACCCCAAGCCCTTCTACAAGGTGGGGGTACAGGTGTTTGGGGAGGGCAAGGGGAAGCCGTGGTGGCCGACGCAGTCTTGGGCACCATGGAGGCCCTGTCCTGGGCGGAGCGTTTGGGGCTCCCCGTGTCCCCGGGGAAGGTGGGAGCCCCACGGCCAGCCCACGACCAGCACTCTGCCCGCAGAGGTGTGTGTACCAGGCCTGCAACTACGAGGAGACATTCCCCCACATCTGTGCGGCCCTGGGCAACTACGCACGTGCCTGCTCCTTGCGGGGTGTACTGCTCTGGGGCTGGAGAAACAGCGTGGACAACTGCAGTGAGTGTCCACCAGGGCAGGGGGCAGGAGTCACAAGGGGGGGGGGTCTCAGGGCCCCAAGATCTTCCTGGCTGTCCCACTGCCCAGCCAGCCAGCAGCACAGTCCCGAGCCCCCACCCCTCCCTGGTCACCCTCTCCCGAGGGCCTGACTCCTGGGTCCCCCGCAGCCGTCCCTTGCACAGGCAACTGCACATTCAGCTACAACAGCCAGGCCTGTGACCGCACCTGCCTGTCACTGTCCCACCCTGAGGCTGAGTGCCACCCCAGCGCAGTCCCTGTGGATGGCTGCAACTGCCCCGAAGGCACCTACCTGGACCACAGGGACGAGTGTGTTCACAAGGCCCAGTGCCCCTGTGTGCTGGAGGACGGCAAGTTCATCCTGCCTCAGCAGTCTACTGTGGTCAAAGGCGTCATCTGGTGAGGGGACCTGGGCCAGGTGGGGGAGGGGTCTCTGCCCCACGGCTGGCAGGCCTGACTCAGCCTCTCTCCTGTAGCTACTGCATCAATGGGCAGCTGAGCTGCCGCGGGCAGCCGCAGACACTCTTGGGTGCGTATAGCAGCTGGTGGACTGGGACCGTGAGGTGTCCTCAGCCCCCTCTGAGCCCACCTGACATCCCCCAATCCCCACGCCCTCCTCTTCCCTGCAGCTTCCTGCTCAGCTCCCAAGACGTTTCAGTCCTGCGGCCAGTCTTCGGAAAACAAGTTTGCTGCGGCCTGCGCCCCCACGTGCCAGATGCTGGCCACTGGCATCACCTGCGTAAGGGGCACCAGTGAGGAGCAGGGACACTCCCTGAGCCCCTTGCTGGGTCTCGAGGGGATTGCTGCAGGTCCCTGGGACAACAGGGTGCTGTGTCAGCCACATGCTGTCCCCATCCATCCCGGAGGCTGGTGCTGCTGGGGACTTGGGCAGCCAGGAGGTGCCCTGTGGCCGGCGGCAGCAGGCGACTGCTCATCTAGGGGGTTCTGTGAGGACAGCAGACCAGCCTGATACTGGGGGAGGGTCTGCCTCCCATGCATGGAGGGTGGGGAGCACATAGGAACTGGAACCTTCCCTTAGGGAGGGGGCGGCTTTGCTGAGAAAAGCCCAGCTGCCCACGAGACCCTAGAGCAGGGGAGGGCCTAGGAAAATGCAGGGGGAGGATCTCAGAAGGGCCCGGGGCTGGGGCAGTGTGGGCTGAGGCTACCCTCCAGGGGCTGCTTCCTACGCTTCCCTCCAGGTGCCCACCAAGTGTGAACCTGGCTGTGTCTGTGCCAAGGGGCTCTATGAGAATGCCAATGGGCAGTGTGTGCCCCCCGAAGAGTGCCCATGCGAGTTTGCAGGGGTCTCCTACCCCGGGGGAGCCGAGCTCCACACTGACTGTAAGACCTGGTAAGCCACAGCCTCATCCTGGCCACCCTGGGATGCCTGGGGGGCTCTCTGGGGCATGTAGGGGCCACCTGCAGATGGGGGTTTCTGGAGGTGGGGGTGCCTGGAGGTGGGGGTTCCAGAGGTGGGACTGCCTGGAGGTGGGGTCCCAGAGGTGGGGTTTACAGAGGTGGGGGTGCCTGGAGATGTGGCCTGGGCCCCTGGGAACCCCAGGGACAACACCCAGTATGGGAGGGTGTGGCCCTACCACCCCACCGTGGCTCTCCCCAGCACCTGCTCAAGGGGGAAGTGGACATGCCTGCAGAGCGCCCACTGTCCCTCCACCTGCACCCTCTACGGGGAGGGCCATGTGGTCACCTTCGACGGGCAGCGCTTTGTGTTTGACGGCACCTGCGAGTACATCCTGGCCACGGTAGCCACCTGGGGCAGGGGGCTGCAGGGAGCCAGGGCACAAGGGTGGCTTCCAGGGCTCCTCCTGAGCACCCCCTCCCTGCAGGACGGCTGTGGCGCTAACAACTCCCAGTCCACCTTCAAGATCATGACAGAGAACGTCATCTGTGGGAAGTTGGGGGTCACATGCTCCCGGGCCATCAAGATCTTCCTGGGGGTGAGCATGGCCCTGGTGGGGTGGGGTGGGGGGTGCCGTGGGCCCTGCCATGCAGCTGAACCCTCCCCACTCACCCCCTTATCTGTGCAACGGGCATGGATGGAGGTGCCCGTCGCCCCTTCTTGGCAGAGACTATCACCAACCGGGCATTTTCACACTCAGGACTGGTGGCCGTGAGACCTCCGCCAGGTTCCGGGACTGAGAGCATCTCCCGGACAGAAGGGAGGGGGCCCTCTGGAAAGCCTGAGTTTCAGCCCTTAGCTGTTCCAGAATTTTGTGCCCAGAGCCGGTTCTCAGCAGATGCCCTGCCCATGTGTCCTTGACAGACGTGGTCAGACCTACCTCAAAGGGCTCGGTCCGGCCACAGGATGGCCAGCTGCCCAGGGACAGGGGGCATGAGAGAGAGGCAGCCCACTGACAGCCCCACCCCTCCAGGGCCTTTCCATCATGCTGGCGAGCAGAAACTACACAGTCAGCGGGGAGGACCCCCGTGTGCAGTTCCGGGTGAAGCCCGGCTCCCTGAACCTGGTTCTAGACATCAGCATCCCAGGAAAGTACAGCCTGACGCTCATCTGGAACAGGCACATGACCCTCTTCATCAAGGTCACTCGCGCCTCCCAGGTACCTGCCCATGCCCAGTCTGGCCTGGGGGCGGGCAGGTGCTGAGGCCAGCCAGCACCCCACTGACAACACCCGCTGCAGGACGCCCTCTGTGGCTTGTGCGGCAACCACAATGGGAACATGAAGGATGACTTTGAGACGCGCAGCAAGTATGTGGCATCCAGCGAGCTGGAGTTTGTGAACTCGTGGAAGGAGAGCCCGCTGTGCGGGGACGTGAGCTTTGTGGCAGAGCCCTGCAGCCTCAATGCCTTCCGCCGCTCTTGGGCAGAGCGCAAGTGCGGCATCATCAACAGCCAGACCTTCGCCACCTGCCACGGCAAGGTGGGCGCCGCCTGGGACAGGCCAGTGCCATGGGTCATCCCCCAAACCTCCTGTGGTCAGGGGTGCCAGGCCCTGCCCCAGTCCCAGATGGGGAAGCAAGACAAGGCTCTTCCACTGTGGGGCTCAGGGACTGGCCAGGGAAACCGGTGGTGGAGAGAGAGGTTGAGACCAGTGGTCCCACCAGCTCTGATGCTGTAGGAAGTTCAGCAGCACCCTTGGCCTCCGCCCACCAGATGCCTGCAACATCCCCCCTGACAGTGCCCCAAGTCCCCTGGGGGGCAGCACCACTCCAGTGGAACCCCGCCCTAGGGCGAGTGGTCAGCAGAGGAGACACTCAAGAGTGTGAGGCCCGGCTCTGCCCGGGGCCTGTGCTCCTGGCCCTCAAGCTCCTAGAATGGCCCCTGATTCCTGGGACTCAGAGAGGACTGAGAAGAGGAAGTGCCCCGAGTAGATGGGGGAGAGTACCATGCAGCAGCACAGACAGTGCAAAGACCCTGAGGCAGGGAGTGGCATGGAGTGTGCTGCCAGGATCTCATCACCGTGAGCACAGGGGAACGGGAGGCCCTAGAGGGCTGGTGTGCTGGCCAGAGGAGCTGCAGTGGCTGTGGTTAGTGGCACCTTGGCCCCAGTGAGTATGGGTCAGGATCTGGGGACGTGAGTACGGGTCAGGATCCTCCGTGGCAGCCCTCAACTGAGGGCCACCAGCACCAGCTTCCAGAGACTGGTCAGTGGTCAGGGCTGTGGTTCCCACGTGGTGGTCGCTCACACGGTGCAGTGTGGGGGGTGCTGCCACCACACACTGACCAGCGCCTGCTCCCGCAGGTGTACCGCATGCCCTACTACGAGGCCTGCGTGCGTGACACTTGTGGGTGTGACGAAGGTGGGGACTGCGAGTGTCTGTGCGATGCTGTGGCTGCCTACGCCAAGGCCTGCCTGGACAAGGGCGTGTGCGTGGACTGGAGGGCCCCAGACTTCTGCCGTGAGTGTCCTGCCCCCGCCCCAGCCACCCACAACCCAACTTCCCCCGCCAGGCTCAGGATCCCAGCTGTGTGCAGGTGGAGGGCCTCTGCTGCGCCAGGGCGAGGGCCAGCATCCACTGATGGGCTCCCTTCCTCCCAGCGATCTACTGCGACTTCTACAACACCCACACGAGGGTGGGCAGCGGCCAGTACCAGTACGTGCAGGAGGCCAACTGCACCTGGCACTACCAGCCGTGTCTCTGCCCCGGCCAGCTGCTGAGCATCCCGGACACCAACATGGAAGGTACCGGGTGGCAGGGACGCAGCACAGGGCCGCACAGGGGCAAGCACCCAGTCACTCATTTACACGTGTGTTGACTCACTCACTCAGCACATGTATCCTGAGCACCTCTGAGCCCCAGGCTGGGTTCTGGGTTAGGGACATGGCTTTACAGAAAACAAATGGCCCTGCCCTCCAGGAGCTTTCCTCCCAGCAGGGGAGAGGTGCTTGGAAACAGGACAAGGGAGAAAAGCAGTGTTGAGTGACGTCTACATATCAGGGGAAATGGGGCAGGGGTCTCAGAGAGAGAGAAATGGGGACTGCCTTGTTCAACAGGGCAGGCAGGATGGCCTCAGGGAGGTAGACAGTTGGGCCAGGACTCAAGGAGTTGAGGGGGCCAGGAAGGCACCATGCAGGGAACAGCCAGGCCAGGCCCTGAGGCATGGTGGGCCTTGTGCCAAGGAACCTGCAGGGAGCCGGATGCAGAGAGAGTGAGGGGGTGTGGGGGCAGGAGCAGCAGAGGGCGTGGGCAGCATGCAACAGGGTCTGCAGGGCCGTGTCCCTGCTCCCCGCTCCAAGGCAGAGGTGTGAGCATGCGATGGACCTGGGTTTAACAGGCTGGGTGGAGAGGAAGCTGGAGGAGGGTCAGGACGGGGCAGAGTGACCACAAGGCTGCCACACAGTGATCACATAGTGACCAGGGAAGACCTGGAGGTGGCTTTGACCCCTGGAACATCAGGATGTGCTGACGGGTAGATGCACTGGGTTCCAGGAGGACAGTGCAGGGCACAGGGATGGGACGAGAAGCCTGTGGCAGGCTTACAGCATGTCCAACTTAGCCTGGAGGAGACAGAAGAGGGCCTGCGTCGGGGGTCCAGAGGGTAGCACTGAAGTCCAGCACTGGCTGGGTCAGTGGGGGGTGGATGTGTACACAGAAGTGGGGACCGAGGCCTGCAGGAGGCCTAGGTGGAAAAACGGAATCATCAGGGCCATGAAGGGGCAAGTTAGGCCACTGTTTCTGATGGGCCCAGGACAGGAGGTCAGAGGTGTGGGGTATAACAAGGCTGGCATGAGGCAGAGAGGAGGGGGCAAGTCAAGAGGCAGGGCATGCAGCGGGGAGCACAACAGGCATAGCCAGTCTGGCCAGAAGGGAGAGGCCACCTGTGTGAGGGGCTCGCTGAGCCTGGCCACTGTCCACCCAGGCTGCTACAACTGCTCCCAAGATGAGTACTTTGACCATGATGCGGGGATGTGTGTGCCATGTGGTAAGTCCAGTCAGCAACCCCCCAGGCCCCACCTCCAGCAGTCTGGGCCTCATCCTCATGCAGGCAGAAAGCACTTCTGCATCCTGCAAACGTGGAAGAGGCCCCTTGGTGCACCAAGCCCCAGCACCCCACTGCCCAGGACCCTGTGCCCTTGCAGTGCTGACCCCCAGAGACGGGCAACCTCCTCAGCCTGACAGCAGCGACAGAGAAAACAGCACAAAGCCCAATTCCAGGCCCTCCCTCCCCAACCCCCCCGCCCCAGCCCACAGCCTCACGGCAGGGTCCCCCAGGCCTGCCAGGGTTTCTGGGGCATAGGTGGGCCCCCCAGGAATCCAGCTCCAGGCACATGGAGAGACACTGCCCAGCAGCTCACACAGGGCCACCACACCCTGGCAGGCCCCTCCCCTCCCAGACAGGCCTGACAACAGAGGGAGGGGGAGAGGAGGGCTGACCACTCCCTCTGCTGAGGGCTCCAAGTCCCTCCACCCTGCCCTGGGTGAGTATCTCAGGTCCTGTGAAGGGTCCTGGAGGCCCCTGTGGCTGAGGCCAGTGGGTAACTGACCACCACTCCCTTTGCAGAGCTACCAGCCACGGCATCGCCACTGCTATCCACCCCAGGTGATTGCTTGCATGCTAGGTACTGAGGTGATGCGGGCTCTACCTGGTCTCTCCCCTGGCTCCACTGGCCAGTACCCAATCAGCCTAGCCTCAGTGTCTATCGGCAGGGGGAGGGAAGCTGGCAGGGAGGGGAAAGGGAAGTCAGAGGTGGGAAGGACAAAGCCTAGCTCCTGGCCTACTGATGGCTGGCCCACCACAGCCCATGCTACACCTGCCACTGAGCACAAAGTGGGACCACAAGTGAGCCAACCCCCATGCAGAAGGTCCTGCCAGGAGCCCACGCCATGGGGGCTGCAAAGCTTAGGGGGGCCAGCAGGCCGAAAGTGGACTCCTCCCAAACACTGTGCCAGGGCTGTCCCTCCATCCCACAATGCTGCATCTGTCCCACTCAGGCTTGCCACCCAAAGAGGCACAGCCCATCATGGCAACCCCCAACACCACTGGGCTCCTCAGGTCCACTGGATCCTCACCCAGCTCCCCACCCACATCTGCGGGCCCCACCCACTCACTCTATCTTCCAGACCTGGCCCCTTCCTCCATACAGGCAGGGACAGCCTTGACCACACAGAGCAAGTCCACAGTCTCCTCGGGAGGTAACGTGCACCCCTGCCGGGGCCCACGTCCCCCTGCTGAGGCCACAGAAAACACATGCAGCCCTGGGGCTCCAGGGCAGGGAGGGCCAAAGACAAGTCACAAAGTGTGGCCACTCCTTGTTGTCTGACTCCGTCACTAAAAAACGTGTGGGGCCTGACAGCCTTCCCCCGGCAGCACCCCTCACACAGCAGCACCCCCATACGCGGCCAGGGACCAGTGGAGAGACAGGACGTAGGTCCACTCAGCTGACCAACGAGGGGCACAGAGGCAGCTAGGAGTCCACATGAGTGTGAGGCCATGGAGGGCAAAGGTGGAGTCCCCTCCAAGGAGGGACTCCTGGACAGCCAACAAGAGGTACTGGGACACACAGGGGTCAGGGCCCTCAGAAACAAGCCTGGGAAAATGCAGAGGGGACCAAAAAGAGATGCCCTAAACAATGTCCTCTGCAGAACCACCTCAAACCACCACCACTGTCACTCCACGAACAAAACTGCTGCCGACGCCCACAGCCAAGCTGAGATCAACAGCTACAGGACCCACTGTGACCCAGGCCGTGACCCAGCCCACAGCACCCTCCCCAGGCCTGGCCACAAAGTCCACAGCTCAGTCCACGGCACGCACAACAGAGGCACCACCAGCCCCACCAGTGGCAGGAACCACCCCAAGCCCAGGTGAGTCAGGGGCCCCATGCGATGCTGGACTCCTAAGGCACATGCCCCAGCTCTGGTCCAGGGCATGCAGGTTCAGCCACAAAAAAGGCCCTGAGATTCCCAGAGCACAGTCCAGCAGGAGCAGGGGCTGGTCATGGTATGCACCCACAGACGCAGGTCTGGGAAAGTTGAGGCCCACCAACCCATCAACCACAGCAGCCCAAATGCACAGGAAAGGTCCACAAGAAAGAGCACAAAGTCAGCAGAGCTGAGAGGACCCCACGTGGGGCCTTTCAGAGACCAAGAGAGAAAAACAGGAAATATCAGAAGCCAAACTGAGGGAGGACAGTGGAATAGAAGACAGGTTAAGGCTGGGAGACGGAAGGGTCCAAACTAACAGCGGCACTGACTCCCAAAGCAGCTCCCACCCACCAGGGAACCCAACACCACGCAACGACCTGGACGAGACAGCACAAAGGAAGACCTACTACCCCTGCCAGCAGAGCTACCCAAACAACACATCCATCTGGCCACACCGCCACGCCCATGGAAACAGCAACAAGGAAAGCAACAACTCCAAGCACGGTGTCCTCGACCAAAACCCAAAAAATCCCGTTTGCCACCATGTCCCCAACCACAGTGTCTGTCCCCAACTCTCAATACACCACAGGGCTCCCCTCCAGAACATCCTTCAAGACCCCCACCAGCCAGCCAACCCCATCACATGCACAGACGTGGAGAGACAGGACGTAGGTCCACTCAGCTGACCAACGAGGGGCACAGAGGCAGCTAGGAGTCCACATGAGTGTGAGGCCATGGAGGGCAAAGGTGGAGTCCCCTCCAAGGAGGGACTCCTGGACAGCCAACAAGAGGTACTGGGACACACAGGGGTCAGGGCCCTCAGAAACAAGCCTGGGAAAATGCAGAGGGGACCAAAAAGAGATGCCCTAAACAATGTCCTCTGCAGAACCACCTCAAACCACCACCACTGTCACTCCACGAACAAAACTGCTGCCGACGCCCACAGCCAAGCTGAGATCAACAGCTACAGGACCCACTGTGACCCAGGCCGTGACCCAGCCCACAGCACCCTCCCCAGGCCTGGCCACAAAGTCCACAGCTCAGTCCACGGCACGCACAACAGAGGCACCACCAGCCCCACCAGTGGCAGGAACCACCCCAAGCCCAGGTGAGTCAGGGGCCCCATGCGATGCTGGACTCCTAAGGCACATGCCCCAGCTCTGGTCCAGGGCATGCAGGTTCAGCCACAAAAAAGGCCCTGAGATTCCCAGAGCACAGTCCAGCAGGAGCAGGGGCTGGTCATGGTATGCACCCACAGACGCAGGTCTGGGAAAGTTGAGGCCCACCAACCCATCAACCACAGCAGCCCAAATGCACAGGAAAGGTCCACAAGAAAGAGCACAAAGTCAGCAGAGCTGAGAGGACCCCACGTGGGGCCTTTCAGAGACCAAGAGAGAAAAACAGGAAATATCAGAAGCCAAACTGAGGGAGGACAGTGGAATAGAAGACAGGTTAAGGCTGGGAGACGGAAGGGTCCAAACTAACAGCGGCACTGACTCCCAAAGCAGCTCCCACCCACCAGGGAACCCAACACCACGCAACGACCTGGACGAGACAGCACAAAGGAAGACCTACTACCCCTGCCAGCAGAGCTACCCAAACAACACATCCATCTGGCCACACCGCCACGCCCATGGAAACAGCAACAAGGAAAGCAACAACTCCAAGCACGGTGTCCTCGACCAAAACCCAAAAAATCCCGTTTGCCACCATGTCCCCAACCACAGTGTCTGTCCCCAACTCTCAATACACCACAGGGCTCCCCTCCAGAACATCCTTCAAGACCCCCACCAGCCAGCCAACCCCATCACATGCACAGACCTCCCTTGCCACTCACGTTCTACCATTTTCTACCTCCTCGGTCACTCCAACTTCTCACACGATCCTCAGGCCCAGCAGCCCAGAGTTGGCCTCTTCCGCCTCCACCCCAACCTCCACCCCAGCATCAACAGGGACCATTCCTTCAACAACAACGTTCATGGGCACAGGACCCACACACACAGCCGAACCAGTGACTCGGACCACCAGTGGGACCAGCCAAGCCCACACGTCAGTCGGCACAGTCACAACCTCAAGTCCCTTGGTGTCTCACCCTTCCTACACACCCCACCATGAGTCCACATCAGCTTCTGCCACCACCGTCACCCCAAAGCCCACCAATACAACTGGGACACCGGTGGTCCACACCACTTCACTCACACCAAGCACTCCCCACACCTCGTTCACCACACACTCCCGACCCACAGGTTCTGTCTCCACCACTCCACACACCACAGGACTTCCCTCTATGACATCCTTCAAGACCACCACCAGCCAGCCAACCCCATCACACGCACAGACCTCCCTTGCCACTCACGTTCCACCATTTTCTACCTCCTCGGTCACTCCAACTTCTCACACGATCCTCAGCCCCAGCAGCCCAGAGTTGGCCTCTTCCGCCTCCACCCCAACCTCCACCCCAGCATCAACAGGGACCATTCCTTCAACAACAACGTTCATGGGCACAGGACCCACACACACAGCCGAACCAGTGACTAGGACCACCAGTGGGACCAGCCAAGCCCACATGTCAGTCGGCACAGTCACAACCTCAAGTCCCTTGGTGTCTCACCCTTCCTACACACCCCACCATGAGTCCACATCAGCTA
>NW_007731484.1:66897-75261 GCF_000696425.1 Galeopterus variegatus
TCCTTTGGTGTCTCACCCTTCCTACACACCCCACCATGAGTCCACATCAGCTAATGCCACCACCGTCACCCCCAAGTCCTCCAGTACAACTGGGAAACCAAAGGTCCACACCACTTCACTCACATCAAGCACTCCCCACACCTCGTTCACCACACACTCCCGACCCACAGGTTCTGTCTCCACCACTCCACACACCACAGGACTTCCCTCTATGACATCCTTCAAGACCACCACCAGCCAGCCAACCCCATCACACGCACTGACCTCCCTTGCCACTCACGTTCCACCATTTTCTACCTCCTCGGTCACTCCAACTTCGCACCCGGTACTCAGCTCCAGCAGCCCAGAGATGGCCTCTTCCGCCTCCACCCCAACATCAACAGGGACCATTCCTTCAACAACAACGTTCACGGGCACAGGACCCACACACACAGCCGAACCAGTGACTAGGACCACCAGTGGGACCAGCCAAGCCCACATGTCAGTCGGCACAGTCACAACCTCAACTCCTTTGGTGTCTCACCCTTCCTACACACCCCACCATGAGTCCACATCAGCTAATGCCACCACCGTCACCCCCAAGTCCTCCAGTACAACTGGGAAACCAAAGGTCCACACCACTTCACTCACATCAAGCACTCCCCACACCTCGTTCACCACACACTCCCGACCCACAGGTTCTGTCTCCACCACTCCACACACCACAGGACTTCCCTCTATGACATCCTTCAAGACCACCACCAGCCAGCCAACCCCATCACACGCACTGACCTCCCTTGCCACTCACGTTCCACCATTTTCTACCTCCTCGGTCACTCCAACTTCGCACCCGGTACTCAGCTCCAGCAGCCCAGAGATGGCCTCTTCCACCTCCACCCCAACATCAACAGGGACCATTCCTCCAATAACAACGTTCACGGGCACAGGACCCACACACACAGCCAAACCAGTGACTCGGACCACCAGTGGGACCAGCCAAGGCCACAGCTCAGTCGGCACGGGCACAAGCTCACACTCCAACTTCGCACCCGGTACTCAGCTCCAGCAGCCCAGAGATGGCCTCTTCCACCTCCATCCCAACATCAACAGGGACCATTCCTCCAATAACAACGTTCACGGGCACAGGACCCACACACACAGCCGAACCAGTGACTCGGACCACCAGTGGGACCAGCCAAGGCCACAGCTCAGTCGGCACGGGCACAAGCTCAACTTCCCTAGTGAGTCCTTCCTCGCTTCCCCACATCTCTAGTGTCAGCCCTCCTTTAACATTTTCTACAAGTTCACTACCCCCTGTCTCAGGTCCTCTAACCACTCTTGTTTCTCCAACCAGTCTTCCACATTATTCTACATTTTGGCTCAGGACCTCAACTGCATCCTGTCTGCCAACCCTCAGTCAGTCCACCCTTTCTATTTCCTCTTCCATGTCCTCCTCTATTTCTCCTACTCACCAGGCAACTACTGCAGTCCCTCCTCCACCCCTCATACCTACCCGCAGCTCAGTCTCCCACACTCCATTTTCCACTCGACCCACAAATATATCTCATCCTGCATCTCTACCTACTTTCCCTTCTTCTCTAGCTACCTCCACTCCTATTAGGGCCTCTTTGTCACCTCCTGCCACCCTGTCTACCCCTCACTTTGCCTCTCCTTCCATGCCTCCTGTCCACGTGTCTCTCACTCCATTCCCTGTCGCAGTCTCCAGTACCACAGGCCCTCTGTCCACACCCAGGACCACATCCAGCGTCCCCGTTTCCTCTGTGTTCTCCTCTCAGTCCACCACCTCGCGATTCACTTCTCTCACCTCGCGAGTCCCCACGCCAGGCCTTGCATCATCCACCCTGGGCGTGACAGCCATCCCAAGTTCTCCAGCCACCAACCTCACCACCAGGCATCCTGGGACCATGCAACTGCCTACCACTGTGTTCCTGACTAGCCCCTTCAGAGGGTCCTCTTCCACTGAGGGCCCCAAGGTCTCTCTTGGTACATCTGCACTCAGCTCACCCGGTAAGTAGGACCTCCGTAGCCCAGCCCTGTGACCCTTGGTGCATGGCCCTCCTGCTGGCCTTGCTTCTCCACTCTGGATGGCCCTCAATATCACCTCCTGTGCAATCCCTGCCTTCATTTGTTCCCTCACACTCCCATGTTACCCCAGGTCCTCAGGCCTGTGGTAGGCCTTCCTTGACCTTGCTCTAGCTCCCTTTCTCCTCTCCTGTCTTGGGCACTTCTCATGCAAACTCCTGTTTCCCCAGGTAGGCACATTCCCCCCTCTGGACATTTGCTGTTTCCTGACCTAGGCTCTTGTGCCCCCCACCCCCGTGTTCCCACTGTGCAGTCTTGGCCTCCCTTTAGGGTGACATCACCCCCAAGCAGCCTTCCACAGCTGCCCCTTTGGGAGCTCATAAGATGTTAGGAACTGCAAAGGCCCTGCAGCTCAAGTAGCACAGCCCTCCCTCAGGTTGCAAAGAGGAAAAGGAGCACATGTGTGCCTCACCCCAGGTTAACCAAGACCAGGGCTCCTGCCTGGTGTGAGCACGAGCTCTAGGTCTCACAGCTGCAGCCTCCTCCCAGCTACCACTTGCCCTCCAGCATGTCCAGCGCCCCTAGGCCCTGGGCTCCCCATAGACAGAGCAAGTCCTCAGGAGTCCTCAGGCCATGCCTCAGCTGCAGTGCTGCTGATCCCACCTTGTGCTACAGGAATGCCCTTCCCCTCTCTTTGGATATTCCTCGCACCATCTATCCCTGGATTGCGGTCCCCTCACATGCCCTGGGCTTTCCCAGAGAGCACATCCCAGCAGTGCCAATTGCCAGCTTTGAGTCCTCTCCTGTGGGTGATGGCTCCTCACTGCAGGCTGACAAAATCTTGGTTTAGGTCCCTCCCTGAGAAAAGTACTTGGGTGCAGCCTTTACTGGGGAGGTGATCCCAGGAAGTAGAGGTGAGGGAGGAGGAGGTCAAGAGTAAGGGACAGCTGGAATCAGTTGGCCCATGGGACCACCCAGAGCTCTCCCTCACCACCTCTTAGAGAGAGCCCTTGGTGGAGAAGCAGGGCAGGTGGGTTGTCTGCCTTCTCTGCTGCCAGGAAACAGACTTGGGTTTAGGCAGGGGAGGGGCATTGGGGCAGAGTATCCAGTCTTTGCCCAGGAATCTTTTTGAAATTTTTAACCTGAGATCCACACTGGCTGTTTCTAATGCCAGTGTTGCCATCCTCTCCATCAGCTGACCTTGCTCAGAGCTGCTCGCTGGCCTCCAGTCATGGCCTGGGCCCCCACCTACCTTTTCCAGGAGCTCAGACCAAGGGGCTTGCTCCAATTCCCTCCTCCTGAGCTAGGGTGCAGGGAGCTCCATGACACCATCTGCCCCCCTCTGGGGACACTGACACTCACTCCTCTGCCCTCTGCAGGGTCTGGGTCTAGCAGATCAGAGACACCTATGCCCACAGGTTGGTATTTGGGGTGGGAAGGGAAGTGGCAGGGATGCTGGGAGCCAGGGGCAGTGGGTCACCCAAGCCAAGCACTCAGTATCTGCCAAGTTCTCTGAGACCCAGCTCACCGCTAGGTCTTCTGAGAAAATCCTTACCCTTGAGGGACTCCCAGTGTAGCCAACTTGAGAGGCTGTCAGATTGTCCCTGTGTGTGGCTGAGGTCAGCTCCGTGAGGCTCTGACAAGGGGAGACGGCAGGGGGTTAGGGGAAGCACAAGGGGACCTCACGTTCAGGTGGTTATGCAGTGGGTGGCTCCCTCCCTCTGTGCTCACCTGCCCTGGAGTGTGGAGCACACCTAACTCCCCAATCGGCTCCCAGGGGTCTGTAGTGTGCAGGAGCAGGAGGAGAAGATTACGTACAAGGGGTGCACAGTGAACGTGACCCTGACCCGTTGTGAGGGCGTCTGCGCCTCCTCCGCCAGGTGAGTCGCAGCCTGGAACCCGCCACAGGTACTGGGTTCTCAGGGGCTCACAGCCCCTTCCCCACAGAGGAGTCATGGCAGAGGTCGGGGTGGCCCATCACTGCCTGTGAACCAGACAGTGGGTGGGTAGCAGCAGCTCCTGTGGGCCCAGCCTGGGGAAGGAAGGGACCCTTTGGGAGCAAGCGGCAGCCCTGACCCTTGCCTGTCTTGGCTCCTCGCAGCTTCAACATCAACACCCAGCAGGTGGACGCCCACTGCAGCTGTTGCCACCCCCTGAGCTCCCACGAGAAGCAGCTCAAGCTGCCTTGCCAGGACCCCAGTGTGCCAGGACAGTGGCTGGAGCTCACTCTGCAGGTGTTCAGAAGCTGTGTGTGCAGCCCCCAGCGCTGTGGAGTCTAGAACACCACCTGTTCTCCCAGATGTGAAGGATTGCAGATTAAAAAGCAAGGACAAACACCACTGCCCACATCTCCTTGGGGCTAGCTGTGCTGGCAGCCCCTTTCCTGGTCACTGGCATGGCCTGGGAAGAGCCCTCGGACATGGCTCACCTGGGTACCTGTGGGGAAAGGGGATGCCAGGCAGGGGCTCTGACCACCCACACTCCTACAGATCCTGATCAGGCAGAGCAGGTCTGAGGTGGGCAACAAACCACTGACCCTCCTGGGTATATAGGGCACTTCCTGATCATACCAGCCAATCATCACACATCGGAGCCTTTGATCATGGCCATGCAGACCTGCCGGGTCAGGACCCTGGAGATGAGACCCCAGCAACAGACTGCAGGAAGTGGGCAGCTCCAGAGGGGGTACCTGGGGAGAGGCGGGACTGGTCAGATCAGTTGGAGGCAGGCACCTGGGTAGGGATGGATGAGGCAGGAGGCACAAGTAAGCACCAAAAACGGCAGAGGCAAGGCGTTCCCAGTCAGGGAAGGGCAGGGTGACAGGGAGGGTGGGGGAGGTGGCAGTCCTCACCAGGCAGCACGGCCCCACCAGGACCCATGCGCACCCCAACAAAGCTTGTCCTCGGAGGCTGCTGCCTACCCGTGAATAGATTCCAATAAACAGTTCTCAGGCAAAGAGGCTGGTCTGTGAGCACTTCTTCTGTCATTGCCCAAACCCTCGGGTATTAAGCCCCCAACCCCCACCTGTGCCCATCAGCCCTCCAGAATCAGGGAGTGGAGGGCTGTGTCCCCCAAGCAAGTATGGGCCGGGAGAGACACTGCCTCTGGCCTTGGGCCCCTCCACTCCCACACTCAGGACTGTCAGAGAGTCTCTGGGGAAGCCCACCATCCCCTGGGGCCACTCCTCCTTGGTCTGTAACCCGGAGCCCCTCCTGTGCCTTGTCTGTGGCTGCCTCACCCCTGTGTGCGACTCGGCAGGTTTGCTCCCCAGGAAGGAACCCTCTGGGCCTCTTTGTCCTGTGCGCCTTAGACTTGAAGCCTCCAGAGGGAAGTGACTCTTGGGGTGCTGCACCCCCAACACATGCTGAAGAGTGGGGAGGCACAAGGCCAGGCTGATGAGTCCCCATAGGACCAGAGTCCAGAAAGGCTCAACCACACACCCAGAATCAAACTGGTGGAGCAAAAGGCATGCTGCTTCCTGGCACACATGTTGCTTTGGCACCCCACACCCACACCCAGGGCAGGCAAGGCCCAATCAGTACCTCACACAGCCCAACAGGAGGGGTTGTGATGGCACGTAGGACGTTTTCTCCCCTATAGACAATGCACATGTTCCGACACTGTTCTAGCATTTATTTTTCTTTGAAAAGGAGCACAGTGTACCGAGAGACATGTCCTCCAGATGGAGCAGCCTCTCCTCTGCTCAGGGGAGGGAGTTAACTGACACAGAAGAACTCTGCCACCGAGCTGCACATGGCTATGAGCAAATGCCACATGGCCTGGCAGTCCACACACAGGACAGCAACACTGTCCAGCAGGCTTGAACCAGAGGACGAGGAGCACCTCCTGGGTGCATGGCCAGGCCATCCATCTGTAGTGCAAGCCTGGTGCTGCAGCCAGGGAGTTGCGATACAGGCACAGCCACAAACCATGAGCTCCACAGGACACAGACGGGAGGTGCTGGTGACTCTGATGCCGCCACCCTCAGATCAGAGTCCAATATGGTGGAATGCGAGCCATGCAGACTGCGCAGGTTCCAGAGTGGGGGCTGTAGGGACCTTGAGTGGGACACGATTCCCTGCAGCTCCCCTCAGCAGCACCCACTCTGCAGCAGACGCTCTGCAGCAGCCAATGGCCCGAGGCTGAAGTGAAGGCCCTCGTGTGGGCGGATCCCCTGCTGCAGCTGGGCAGCAGCAACTCTGGAAGACAGGGAGCTGATGACGGGGCTTGTGCTCTTCCTACATCTCAGGTGCTGACAACAGCTGTGTGTCTGCGCCAATCCCAGAGCCGGGCCCGAGGCTGAAGTGAAGGCCCTCGTGTGGGCGGATCCCCTGCTGCAGCTGGGCAGCAGCGACTCTGGAAGACAGGGAGCTGATGACGGGGCTTGTGCTCTTCCTACATCTCAGGTGCTGACAACAGCTGTGTGTCTGCGCCAATCCCAGAGCCGCATCTCAGGTACGGAGTAGAAGGCCCCAGCCTGGGTTCCCTGGGCCTCTTGGCCCCAACTCCACTGTCCTCTGCTTGAGATGCCAGACGTGCGGCCCAGGTATGGACAGAGGGACGACATAGGAGCCAAGCCAATCGGAGCAGCACGTGGCTCCAGCGTATCCTCGCCACCCTGGCATCTTCATTTCCTGACCAAACACACAGAGGCTGCCCTCCTCCACCCCTGCCTCCAGCGGCGACTGGACAGGTGCAGGCCCACAGCACTCAGCCTCACCCCTGACCCAGGGTAACTGCACTGACAGGGGAAGCCACTGAACGGGGGGAGACAAGCATGCCCTCCAGAGTCCCGCTCCGTCACCACAAGTGAACCCTCCAGGTCCTCAGGCACACCATGGGACGGTGCACTCACTTGGAGCTGGAGGGTGAGCAAGTTGCATGCCCTCCAGGGCCTCCAGGAACCTCTGCCCACCAAACTGTAAATTTAAAGTCTCAAAAAAACAGTAAAAACATCACAAATATCCCTTTAAGAACACTGGTGCTGAGAAAAGGGAAACAATTCAATCTAGCCAAGATGCGTGGTTTTGCCAATAGAGTCTTAAAGACACAAATGTTTCTAACTTCTAGATTTAAAATCCTGCCCCAAGAAAACTGTCCTATAGGTGCTGCAGCAAACCCACATGGACACCGTGGACACTGTGCTCTTCCTCCCAGGGGCCCAGGGATTGTGCTGGGGCACGGCACCTCTGAGGGTGCACGCCTCAGCCACGGGTCAGCCTCACCACAAGCACCACAGTGCTGCTGCTCTCAGTGAACCAGAGACGAAGATTAGCCACAGAGCAGCGGCATTCCAATAAAATTTCAAAAAATTTTCCATTTTCATCCAAACTTCTAATTTCCCTTTAATTTGTAGATTTAACCACAGAACTGTCTTGATTTCTATGGAAAGTGATCCCAGGACCCACACCCCTCCTCTGACTCAGCAGGCCCACTGTAGTCAGGCTCAGCTTCTCTTCTTAAACCACATATTTATGTTCCTAGCCACACCGAAAGGGACAGGCTCTGGAAAAGCAGGATTGGGAGGTGCCTCGAACTGCAGTACTCAGATGGGGTATTTATTTGCAGTGTGGTAATGAAGACAAACAGCAGAGATGAAGAAAACGCACAAATGCGTGGCCTGACCTTCCACCCGCGTTGATTAAAACTGCTCTGACAGCAGCTCACACAGCCTCTGCGAGACGGCTTCTTTGCTTGTTCGCAGTGTGAGTCGGTACATCTGAAACAGAGAGCACAGCAGGTTAGGGGTTTGTGAGAGCTTGTGGGGCTCTTGGCAGGCAGCCTCTGGGTCCAGGCCAGCCATGTGCAGAGGTGGCTTGAGCTCTCCTGGAGGCATCCGCGTTCCACAGTGAAAATAAGAAATGTTGATGACAGCAGATGCAGCGAGCAGTGGAGTGGCAGGGCTCACACACACGCTGGGGTGCACATTCACTGAGCGTGAGCCCTATGAGCCGGCAGCTGCACTCATGGGTGTCACCCAAATGGAC
Source organism: Galeopterus variegatus (assembly GCF_000696425.1). NCBI lineage: Eukaryota > Metazoa > Chordata > Mammalia > Dermoptera > Cynocephalidae > Galeopterus > Galeopterus variegatus. The sequence goes on from NW_007731484.1 coordinate 74,907, forward strand.
TTAAACAGGAGGACCAGGGCAGTACGTCCATGAGGAGAAGCACGGCTCAGTGGAGAGAGGAATGGCCCCGACACAAGCAGAAACAAGGTCAGGAGCCTGAGGCTGTGCTGGGGCACCAGTCACACTGGCAGCATAAGACATAGCTCAGAGCCAGGCCTGCCCCGTGGCATGACTAGGCCACAGTGGCAGCCTCTGGGAGCAGCCAGGACACTTCTGGGGTGATGCAAATGTCACACATGTGGATAGGGCGGCAGTTACGTGAGCGTACATACTGATCAAAACTGATAAAAAAAAAAAAGACGGGGGGGGGGGGGGGGAAAATAAAAAACTTATTTTTTTTTTTTTTTTTTTTTTT
>NW_007731484.1:75828-76604 GCF_000696425.1 Galeopterus variegatus
CCCCCGCACCTCGCTCAGCCAGTGAGCGGGAACCGGTCTGTATGTGGGATCCGAACCCTCGGCAGGAGCGCAGCCGCACTTCCCAAGCGGCACACTAGCACAGTGCGCCACCGGGCCGGCCCTAACAACTATACTTTTTTGAAGTTGTTACAACAAGCAAACGGAAAGGACATTCTTGGGGGGGAGGGGAGAGAGGGAGGAGGGAGGGAGGTGTCGGTGATGGGCCATAATACTCATATACATTGTATATTGACAAAATAAAAATTTAACGAAAAAAAAAAAACTGATAGAACTATACTTAAGATCTATGCACCTCACTGTGTAAAAACTATGCCACAATGAAAATCCATTTAAGTGCATTCAGTAGTTTCCTCAAGAGGCCTGACCTGGGCTTGTAGATTTGGCTCCAAACGTAGTAAGCAACCAATCTGGGTGGTTTTGGTATGTATGATACCAGCTCCCACAAAATTTGCAGGATTAGGATCAACTTCTTCAAGGAGGGCAGAACCAAATCCAATAATCTGTCCAAAAGAAATAGGAGAATGGGAAAACTGACGCTGGGTCACAGGCAGTGTATCCACCTCTGGGAATGTCCCCACACAGGCATTTACCTTTGCTTTAGTAATTTCCGTGTCCATTGGATGCTTTGCTTTGAAAATGTTCTGTACTTCTTGTTGTGGACTATGGAAGTAACGACAAGTGTAAGTATTCTAAGCTGGGTCAGAGCCTCGAAGACCATATTGTAAATGACCCCTCCCCCCCCAGCCTCCTGCCCC
>NW_007731484.1:76786-106299 GCF_000696425.1 Galeopterus variegatus
CCTCCTGCCCCCTCCCCCCCCACCCCTTACAGGACAGGCCTCTCACTTGCTCAACTGCTTCCAGCGCTGAAAGAAATCCTGAGAAGCCATTTCTGTGGGCTGGAAAAACTTGTTCAGTGTGATGGGCAGCTTAACGGACACATTCTGAAAGGTGCCCCCATACCTATGGGCCACAGAGATGTATTGAAAAGAATAAAGGGACAGACAGAAGCTCCTAGCTTGCAAGTCTTCAGAGAACAGGAAAGTGCCACATTTGTAAGGCTGTCCCCACCATCAACGAGAGCCCAGTGTGTTCTTTAAGGGGGACTGAGCCACAAACCCCCACAATCAAGATGTCTGGTGCATCACACCACATGCAGCCTAGTGTGCAATCTCATTCGCAGATAAGAACTGTGCTGTGCTGAGGGTGGGGACAAGCCCCTCCCCCTCCTCGCTGGGACACCCCACTCAGGACTCCCGCCACCGCTTCACTTGTCCCTGTCAATCTGTTGTCCAGAACTCCAAGTCTGTGTAAATTGCGTGGGGTGTTTGTTTTTTCCATGAGAAGACTAAAGAATAGCATTTTCTTACAGAATTAAACAAAATTTGTACATCTACCTCCCTAAATTCTACAAAGTACACAATCTTAGGTTCTGTGTATTTTTATTATTTGAAAATGTGCTTCTCCAAATATTTTAACTCCATGAGCACTGATAGAGTTTGGACGTGTTGTCCCCACCAAGACTCATGTGGAAATCTGATTCTTGATGTGGCAGTGTTGGGAACTGTTTGAGTCATGGGGGTTGATCCCTCATGAATGGATTCATGCTCTCCCTGAGGGAAGGGGACCTGAGTGAGTTCTCACTCTATTAGTTCCCACGAGAGCTGGATGTTTAAAAGACCCCGGCACCTCCTCTCTCTCTCTTGCTTCCTCTCACCATGTGATCTGCTCGTACCCACCAGCTGCCTGCCATTTTCCGCCAGGAGTAGAAGCAGCCTAAGGCCCACACCAGATGCAGCTGTCCCAGAATCATGAGCCAAATAAACCTCTTTTCTTTATAAATACCCAGTCTCAGGTGTTCTGTTATAGCAACACAAAACTGACTAATACAGGAATCCAGCAGGGAACTGGATAACTATATACACTCCTTTGTAGTCATTGAGAAATGACATTAATGGCATTATTAATAAAGAGCTCAGAAAAAAAAAAGAAAAATGATATTAACAAACAGTCACACCACCACTTATGTCTTTAAAAATAAGCAAAATACCGTGTATCGTCTGAGTATAAGGATACAGAAACACACACCCTGGGCCAGGGTCTGGAGGGTGCAGCCACCAGCACTCTGTAGCTCTCTTTCAACTGGCTGCCCCCAGCCTGTGGGTGGGCTCCTCAGCGTGAAAGCACTGGGCTCAGAAAGGTCCCCCGGCAGCCACCAATGCCATTCCTGCTCACTTCTCCCCTCCTGTCCTGAACTCTGAGGGTACAGTGCCCAGCATGCACCAGTATGAACTACATGTACTCCATGACCTGGAATGCATGGACAGCTCTTACCTAAACTGAATGTTGAGGACTGGTGCCTCTGTGAAGTCGGACACACACTCTATGTTGACCACCTGCTGCACCTGTGCACCCCCGTCCACAGTGGGGTCCACTGGCTTGGTCTGCAGGTTCAGATGTGCGCATGTTAAGGAGTCCAGACCAACTCTAGGAAAGCAGGCCCAGTCAAGCGCAGTGGGCAGCTGGAGGTGCTGGGCCCCCAGTCCCAGCATGACCTACGGAGGTGAGCACATGCCCCACACCGGACATGGGCCCCACACGTCCCAGCCCTGCCTTTCCACCCATGCTATGCCCCACGTGCCCACACAATCCACCAAACACTACTTGTAATCTCACTATTCCCAAAAATGACCCCTTCTTTGTAAAAAGTCACTTAGATTATATATTGGCTATTTTACTTATTTGTTTTGATTTTATGAAACTCATAAAAGTCTGGTACTTACATATAGGTTTTTGTCATTAGCAGAAACTAGAACTCAGTATTATAACCAGACAATTTTTAAGAATTCTAGGAACGGGCTTCTGAGCACTATGTGAATCAGAAAAAAATCTGCCGTATTCTGACCAATGTTTATCTTTATGCTGACAAAGGGCTTGTCTATGGCCACCCTGAAGAAACAACCTTTGTAACCAAGGCTGGATCCTTCTCTCCTTCCCTCCAGACCATGTGCCCACCAGCCATTCTGTGCCATCCCCTGGCCCCGCAGAGCCCAGTGAACTCCAGAAGAAGAGACATCTACAAGGGGACTCTGTGGGAGTCACAGCTTATGCTCCTGCTCTTGGACAAAGACTCTAATACAATTGATCCTACATATGTGTATTTTTAATGACTATCTTGAAATACTTTAATAATCTGTGTTTAATTGTGTTCACCTTAAAATAAACCCAGATCTGGTCCGTGGTAAGGTGGTTACTGCTCCACTTATGTCTACAAATCCCAAGGGAAGCGTCACAGTCTGTGGTCAAGCTGGGGCCCTCCTTACCCTGACTGGATTTGCTGGTCCTATCCTTGGAGGAAGGGGTATGTGGACAACAGAGCTGACACCAGCTTTTCCATCTTTAGCTGGACAAGCTCTAGGGACAGTTCTGATATTTATTAAGGAACAAGCCTTCAGGCTGAACGAAGAGTCGCCAGGGCAAGCACAAGCCTTCCCGAGTACACGGATGGCAAGGGCCCCGGCTGTGAGACTTCACACACCCGAGACCAGGGCTCAGACGGGACTTCCGGGTGACGTCATGCGAGAACAAAATGAGCTGAGAAAGAAAGAGACTCAAACGAGCCAAATGAGACCGACGTGTGCAATTCCAGATGCGCCATCAAAGGCCAGCTCTCGGATGGTGGGCCGCCTGACCTACTGCAGACACCTCGCTATTGCGACTGAAGCAAAAAACCAAGAAAAACCTTCCCAAAGGCTTCCTCTGGATCCCCAATGACATCTGTGGGCATGGGGGAAATGGAGCCAAGGATATCAGACTGCAGGTCATCTGAACAGATTAGTGTCGGAGTAAAACTCAAGAACTGTGTGGAGGTCTTGTTACCATAAAATATAAACATCCGACCTAGAAGGAAACAAAAACAGTTTATTTACACACTTCATTTCGCTTATCCTGAATAACAGTGAAAAACAAAACAGCCCCTATAATCGCAGTTAAATTTAAGGTTATTATTGTTAATGACGGACTGTTGTTACAATTAAGAGCAAATTTTTTCTAGTTTTAAAAATAACATGCCAAAGTTGGAAACAGGGATCATTAATCGTTGTATCTCTCAGGGGCGACTCTTACCCTGCCCTTCTCCTACAGCCTCCTTCTCCATGCCACATATGGATGGGTGGGACCACACACGTGTGGACAGGGAAGAACCCATGGGGCACCTTCTCCAGGGAAATCACGATCACACTGGCCTCTGCTGGTCCTGCCCTGCGACTGCAACACGCAGACACAGACCTGACTCCACTGCCTCCTCCTAGGGTGGCCTGGCTGAACCTGCACCCACTAGCCACACAGTGTGGCTGCTGTCCAGGTCGGGTGGGAACTGTCCTTCAAAAACAATGCACTCTGAGCCCTCACTGCGACCGCCATTGTCTATGTGCAAGCACACACTCAGGATGTCCCACTGTTCCCGATTATTTATATCACAATAATTTATCTTTACATAAATCTTTGTGAATATTTTACATCCTTTGAATTCAGGAAAGAAAGTAAACTTGACATATTCTGAAAAGGACAGGCAGTTTGGCATCACTCCTCCCACAAACTAAAAACCAAAATCCGAAACCTAGGTGAAGTCATCATTCCCACAGGAATACAGTGTAACCCCTTCTCAACAGAACATGTCCCTGAGTTAATTCTGTTCCTCCTCCTCATGTCCCTGAAAGGTCCCTGGAGAGTGGGTGTACTCTTTCCCTTTTTTTTTTTCACGGGAGTCCTCGCAAGGCTCAAGGAGGGTGCCCTGGGAGCGAGGGGGCATGTAGGACTCAGGAGGGGCCCACAGCAGCAGCAGCTCCAACGGTTTGGTGGGCATAATTTTTTTTTTGACTCAAAAGCTGTTTTCCTTCTCTTTTTTTAAATTGTGATAAGGTATACATAACATTTACCATCTTGACCATTTTTAAGTGCACAGCTCAGTGGCATTAAGCATATTCACAGTGCTCTGCGGCCATCACCGTCATCCATCTCCAGAATCCTCATCTTCCCAAACTGAAGCTCTGTCCCCATTAAACACCAGCTCCCCATCTGCTCCCCAGTTTCTGTCTCCGTGGATCTGACGACTCTAGGGACCTCATATGAGTGGAATCACATAGTGTTTGTCCTTTTGTAACATGTTTATTTCACATAGCATAGTGTCCCCAAGGTTCATCCATGTTGCAGCATGTCAGAATTTCCTTCCTTGTTAAGGCTGAATAATATTCCACTGCGTGGATTGACAACATTTTCCTCACTCATCCATCCGTCAGTGGACACCTGGGTGGCACCCGCCCACTTCTTGGCTGTTGTGAATGATGCTGCTGTGAACCTGGGTGTGCAAACACCTCTTCAAGACCCTGCTCTCAATTCTTTCGGGTCTAGCCCCAGAAGTGGAATTGCTGCACAGGACAGTAACTCCATTTTTAACTTTCTGAGGACCCACCATATTGTTCCCACAGCAGCTGCACTGTTCACAGTCCCATCAGCAGTGCACAGGGGCGCCTGTCTTTCCACATCCTCGCCAGCGCTTGTCGTTCTGTTTTACAACGGCCACCCTAACGGGAATGGGCAGTGCTCACTGCAGTTTTCATTTGCTTTTCCCTAATGACCATGATGTCCCGCATGTCTTCATGTGCTCTTGACCTCTGTGTATCTTCTCTGGAGAATGTCTGTTCAAGTCCTTTATAGGAGTTCTTTATACATTCTGGATTTTAATTCTTTACCAATATGTGATTTGCAAATATTTTCTCATTATTTCCCATTAATTCCTCAGTTTTCATTAAGTAATTAAAATACATACCTAAATTCTGCCGAAATTCAGACTTAAGTCCAATTTGAAGCAGCTGGTTTTCAAACAACACACCATTATTTTTACAAACGAACCTGGAAGAAAAGAGACAGCAGTGTGTCACTTTAAGCCACCCACTGGAAACACAAGGGTTCGCTTTGAAAAAGGGTTTCAAGCACACTAAGGCAGAAAAATCTCTTTGGGGCATGAGGGAAGAAAAAGTAGAAAAACATTCCAAAGACCATCACAGCAAGAGGCCACTAGAGAAGGAAGAGAGTCAAAAATAGTGACGTAGAGTGTCCCAACGAGGCCTGGGGGTGGCTGAACCACAGCTCATGGTGTCTCGTGGATACAGACAGGACAGGGCATGAACCACACATGCACACACACTTTCTGGTAAGACCCACAGACTCCATCCAACACGGGCACTGAACTTCCACCCAGGTGAGGACCCTCGCAGCGCTCCCTCCCCTCCGACTCCCCTCCTTAAACAGTGCTACTAAGCTGCACAGGGAGCCCAGGGGGTTGTTCACTACAGGACATCTACACTACATGGAACTAGAAGAAATAAAACAACCTATGTTAGTTTTCACTCATGTTTATCTCAGAAGAGCTTGAAGTTTTCTTCTCTAACATAAATTACAAATACACAGAGAATGGGCACCAAAGGAAAGGAGAGGGAGGTGGGCCGGTTCATATGCCGCCGGGGCAAGGGCTTCCCCGGCAGGTACAGCTCAGGAATGAGAGGACTGGGATGAGGAGGTGGGGCCCAAGGCAGCACATAGGGGCGCAGCCCACACCTCAAAAACCCTGCATCGGTGTACGCGAACTCAGAGGAGATCAAGACCCATGACACCAGTGCCCTCCTGTCCTTCCTAACTTTACTGCAAGTGCCCACCCTGCGAGACCAGTTCATCAGCATTGTGAGCACTTCCAGCTGGGTCCTCAGAAATTAGCTCCGCTGCCGCCAGGCTGGGGCTGCCTCAAGCAACACAGGAAGATGACACCCGTGACAGAGGCAGTGAGAGCCACGGTCGGTGAGACAGGCAGGCTTCAGCTGGTGCAGCCCTGCTCCTCTGCCTCAGGCTGTGGCACCCCCACACACATATCCTCGGAGGCCACAGCTGCCCTCTGCCTCTTCTGAGGCCACCCCCAACAGACTACCTATCCCGTGTTAGCCATACATGAAGCTTCACAAAGCCAGAGGCAGTCTGTACAATACGCAGAACAGTTTTCCCAAACACATCTTAGAACACGTGCTACTGTATTTCACCTGGAACTTAGCACAACGGACAACCATTCCATAACACGAGTGGCCAGGAGAACCCCCTGCTCCAGGGTCACTGCTCCACCCACCAGCTGCAACTCCATGGAAGGGGCCAGTGCAGGCACCAGGCCATGGAGCTGACACACTTGATTTGGACTAAACCACTCTAAACTGGAGTCTGTCAAGGACATGGGTGGGGGCTGATGATGTATCACCCATTGCATGACAGAGAAATCCCTGCAGCCTCCATCCCCAGCAACCTCAGTGGCTGAGCTTGCCCCACAGTACTCTGTCCTTCCACTCTGTCCCAGATACACCTCACACACCTGACTACCCTTTGTAGCCCGATGAAGGCCAAGACGGCCAAGCGCCAGCACATGCTGGAGTGCTGAGAAACCTGCCAAGTCCCACAGGAGACTGTGCCAATACTGGGCCTCCAGAGCTGCCCAATGTGAGGAAAGAGCAGGGGCCACGCACCACTTCCAGAACAGCCACACAGGCCAAGACGGCCAAGCGCCAGCACATGCTGGAGTGCTGAGAAACCTGCCAAGTCCCACAGAAGACTGTGCCAATACTGGGCCTCCAGAGCTGCCCAATGTGAGGAAAGAGCAGGGGCCACGCACCACTTCCAGAACAGCCACACGGAGAAGAGGCAAGTGTGGGAGGGCTGTGCCCAGGAAGGGAGGGGCCTCAATGCTGTCGGGGCTGCCATCTATTCGTCCCCTCCTCCCTCATGTACTCCACCAGCTGCCCCTTAGGGCCACCTGGGAAGCCCAGCCACTGGGACGTTACCAAAGCCCCCGGAGGACGTGCAGACACAGCAAAGGCTAAGAGTGCCCAGTGAGGCCCCTGCCCTGCCAGTCTCCACGAAGACCACCACCCAGACCAGGGCCTCCAGCGTGGGGCCCACACCCTCCCCAGGACACACAGCAGCTTCCACTGCGAGGGCCTTAGAAGCTGGGTTCTCAAACTCAGAAATTTGAAAAGCAGTAGGAAGCCTGCTTTCAGTCAGAGCAAGGCAACCTGCACCAAAGCCAAAACTGTGCTGCAGACACCTCTCATTCCTGAGCCATTTTTCAACACATGACAGGAACGGGAATTAGTATGCAATATGAACACAAAGGATGAGGAAGCTCGAAGCCACGAGAGTTCTCACTCTGCTTGAGTCTTCAAAGCTGGGGACATAGGGCCATTCCTCGCAGACGTTCTAATCCCCACCCAGGACAGAGGCGTGCATCCGTGCTTCCACTCTGCAGGGCGGGCAGGTGAGGGGGACTGGTTCAGGAGAGGGGACCGGATGTGAAAGCAGGAGAGACGGGGTGAGAGACAGACAGCAGGAGGGAAACACACCATTCGAAAGAACAAGTGCTGGGGACAGCAGTCTGGCACTTCTGTTTTGAAAGTGGGAGGAAACAGGGAGTGAAGACGCCTGAGCAGAGACCTCTGTGCACAGGAAGCCAGGACACGCTGACATGTCTGAGGAGAGTCAGGGCAAAGAGAGGACAAGGACAGGCAGAGCATGGCCACAGGAAGAGGACCAACACAGGCTGCAGAGGACAGGCTTGTGGGACAAGTGAACAGTTCAGTAACTAAAGAGTGTTTCTTTAAAAAGAGGAGGCAGACAAGGATGTGATGGTTTGAGTCAGAGCTGAACGCAGCTGGACTAGAGAGGAGGGTAAAGGAAAGAAAACTACCACCATGACGGGCGTCAATCACACACTCTAAAAAGAACAAATAGCCAAAACGACACGACCAGACCTCTCCACACACACAGACACGACTGACAACCAGCCCGGGGGCTTGTTTTTACCTTACTTTCCTTCTGGAGCATGAGAACTGTCTTCAGCCAATGAAGACTAGCGATCTACAAAGGTCTGGGGAGCACTGAGCAAACCCTCCCACAGCACGGCAGCCTCCACGGCCTCTGCCAAGTAGTGCCCAGGAGGCAAACACCACTGCCCACTCTGTCCAGCTGACCGTGGGCCACGCCCGAAGCCAGGAGGGCCCTGCCTTCAGGACTCAGGAGACCTGACTACCTGGCAAAGTTGTCTTCGGAGCCAGGAGCAAGAGGTGCAACTGCAGAAGCCGAGTCTGAGAACACGTCCACGAGCAGCCCGCCGCCAGAGGAGGGTGGGGGGCCCGTGGGGGCAGGGGGAGCAGACCCCAGACCCAGCAGGTCTGCCGACGGAGAAGGCGTAGACTGGAAAAGAAGGAAGGAGAGTGTCAACGTGGAACCTTTCTGGCACAGCCAACTCCAAGGACACTCGAGTGCATGTGGCCTCTCCCCACATGGTGTCCACAGGGTTCCAGTGGCCAGGGAGAGCTGCTGAAGGGTCAATGGGCAGCCTGGAGACTTGCTGACCAGGAAGTGAGGACTCACAGCCATTTTCTGAGAAGCAAGTACACCCAGAGTCCAGCCTAAAGATAATTACACTTAAAGATTAGTCACACTTCCCACACTAGAAGAATAGCCTTCATTTTCACAGATGCTATTACAATGAAAAAAAGTTCTGAAAAAAATTTTGCCATGGAAGAGATCAAAAAGAAATATATGGTTTAAGAATAAGACCACACCAATTACTACTGTCAAGTGTCCAAAAAGAAGTAAGCTAAAAAGATGAAAAAGTAATAAGGAAGTAACTTATCAGAGGTGCATTTTTAGTTAATTGTTAAGTTTTATACAAAAGCTTGGGGTGTCGTATAACTTCGTATAATGTATGCTATACGAAGTTATTACGTCCACAGGGTTCCAGTGGCCAGGGAGAGCTGCTGAAGGGTCAATGGGCAGCCTGGAGACTTGCTGACCAGGAAGTGAGGACTCACAGCCATTTTCTGAGAAGCAAGTACACCCAGAGTCCAGCCTAAAGATAATTACACTTAAAGATTAGTCACACTTCCCACACTAGAAGAATAGCCTTCATTTTCACAGATGCTATTACAATGAAAAAAAGTTCTGAAAAAAATTTTGCCATGGAAGAGATCAAAAAGAAATATATGGTTTAAGAATAAGACCACACCAATTACTACTGTCAAGTGTCCAAAAAGAAGTAAGCTAAAAAGATGAAAAAGTAATAAGGAAGTAACTTATCAGAGGTGCATTTTTAGTTAATTGTTAAGTTTTATAAAGTTATAGGGGAAAAAAATAGGTAAAAAGTCTACAGAATGGGTATTTTTAAAAAAATAATTGCCTTTTGGCAGAAGCACAGGAAAAGAGCCACTATGAAATACTGTTACACTCACTCTTCAGACACAACAGCACAGTTGCCTTTTGCCATGGCAGAGACACCGGTGGCCACAAGGTAGGAGCTTGGCTCTGCTCTGGGCACTGTGGTCCTGCCAGCCAACGGCTGTGCACCAGGAGGACCCGCTGCACCTTATGACACTCACACTTGGACGGCTCTTAGTGGCAGAGACATCCCACCCCACAAGGGGCATCCTAGAGATGTGGAGGTTTGGTGGTCACTATGATTACAGGATACTATTGGCTCTTCAGTCAAAAAACCAGAGATGTGACATATCCTGCCTTAAGACTCATCTTGAATGACTTTTGAATGTTCCACTGGACATTCATGAAAGTAAAAAATCAGTTTGCATTATCTGAGATTACATCCCAATGCCATCTTACAACGTGTATTTTGCTCAGTTTGCTGATTCTTCCAAGAATGAAACCACACTGTGAACTGAGAGAAGGCGGTGCTTTCTGCAGCACAAAGAAATACCAGCAGTGGGCACTGGCCCTGTCCTCTGGCCCCTGNAGCAGCCCGCCGCCAGAGGAGGGTGGGGGGCCCGTGGGGGCAGGGGGAGCAGACCCCAGACCCAGCAGGTCTGCCGACGGAGAAGGCGTAGACTGGAAAAGAAGGAAGGAGAGTGTCAACGTGGAACCTTTCTGGCACAGCCAACTCCAAGGACACTCGAGTGCATGTGGCCTCTCCCCACATGGTGTCCACAGGGTTCCAGTGGCCAGGGAGAGCTGCTGAAGGGTCAATGGGCAGCCTGGAGACTTGCTGACCAGGAAGTGAGGACTCACAGCCATTTTCTGAGAAGCAAGTACACCCAGAGTCCAGCCTAAAGATAATTACACTTAAAGATTAGTCACACTTCCCACACTAGAAGAATAGCCTTCATTTTCACAGATGCTATTACAATGAAAAAAAGTTCTGAAAAAAATTTTGCCATGGAAGAGATCAAAAAGAAATATATGGTTTAAGAATAAGACCACACCAATTACTACTGTCAAGTGTCCAAAAAGAAGTAAGCTAAAAAGATGAAAAAGTAATAAGGAAGTAACTTATCAGAGGTGCATTTTTAGTTAATTGTTAAGTTTTATAAAGTTATAGGGGAAAAAAATAGGTAAAAAGTCTACAGAATGGGTATTTTTAAAAAAATAATTGCCTTTTGGCAGAAGCACAGGAAAAGAGCCACTATGAAATACTGTTACACTCACTCTTCAGACACAACAGCACAGTTGCCTTTTGCCATGGCAGAGACACCGGTGGCCACAAGGTAGGAGCTTGGCTCTGCTCTGGGCACTGTGGTCCTGCCAGCCAACGGCTGTGCACCAGGAGGACCCGCTGCACCTTATGACACTCACACTTGGACGGCTCTTAGTGGCAGAGACATCCCACCCCACAAGGGGCATCCTAGAGATGTGGAGGTTTGGTGGTCACTATGATTACAGGATACTATTGGCTCTTCAGTCAAAAAACCAGAGATGTGACATATCCTGCCTTAAGACTCATCTTGAATGACTTTTGAATGTTCCACTGGACATTCATGAAAGTAAAAAATCAGTTTGCATTATCTGAGATTACATCCCAATGCCATCTTACAACGTGTATTTTGCTCAGTTTGCTGATTCTTCCAAGAATGAAACCACACTGTGAACTGAGAGAAGGCGGTGCTTTCTGCAGCACAAAGAAATACCAGCAGTGGGCACTGGCCCTGTCCTCTGGCCCCTGTCCCAGCCTCAGGGCATTTCAGCTTTATATTAAGTTAGGGTGTAGCACTGCTTTTTTGGAAAATTACATGTGTAGATATGTGATATTATGCATGACTTTTACTTCGAGATAAATAAGACATTACAAAATATGTGTTATGCAAAGAGGGTGTGAGTCTGAGCCAGAGAGCCCCACAGCCTACCCCAGGCTTCCCAGGTGCCAGGCGAGGCCCAAAGACAAACCTGGCGAGGCAAAGCAGGTTTCTGCTAGGGGCCAGTGGCTCCAAGGGGGGTGTGAGGGGGTCAAAGACAGGGCAGGCTCCTGGGCTCTGCTCTTGTGACTGCGAACCTCTGTAAGAGGGGGCCCCAGAGGGTTGCAGAGGAGCTGGCGAGAGAAGATACTGGAAATGTCTGAAGTGGGAAGTATACAGATGAAACCATCAAAAGGCAGTTTTCTGCCTCCTCCACACCTGAGGCTGATCTAATTTGAATACACACTCTACCATTTTACTAATCATTTTATCACCAGGATTGTAGGGGACTGAATGTCCCCCCCGAAACTCACTGAAGCTTGAATTGTGTCCCCCATGTTTATGTATTAGAAACCTGGCCTCCACTGTGACAGTCAAGAGGGTGGAAATCCTATTATGGTAACTGAAAGGTGGAGCCTTAAAGAGCTGATTAGATTGTAGGACCGTGCAGGAGTGAATGGATTAAAAATGGTGGTCAGGGGCGTGGTTCTAAGGGCGTTAAAAAGAGAGTAAATGCTGCTTTCTGTTCTCTCTCTGCTTCCACCATCGTGCAATGTGAGACCCCTGGGTCACTGCTGCCACCTCCAAGGCCTTCACCAGCTGTGTCCCCTGCACTGTATACTTCCCAGCCTCCAAAACCGTAAGCAATAAATTTTTTTTCTTGATAAATCACCCAGTTCCTGGTATTTTGTAATAAGCAACAGAAACGGACTAATACAAGGAGTGTGACCACCTGAGGGGCTACAAGAGCTGTGAATTATGCAAGAAAGTCATCTTCTTAGGATACACCTGCAGCCTGAATGGGGCTAATTCCTCCTCAGCCACTTATTCAAAGATTTTTACCACTGGTTCCTGATTAACGGTTCAAATATATCTGTGGTTTCAAACTCCTTTTAAAGTAGGTAACCCCTTTTGTCCAATTAAATAAAACATATGCCCCAAAAGTTACAAGAGGCTGCAAGCAAGTCTGCTCTGTGGGGAGGACCTTGCAGGCCAGCGGTTCAAATATATCTGTGGTTTCAAACTCCTTTTAAAGTAGGTAACCCCTTTTGTCCAATTAAATAAAACATACGCCCCAAAAGTTACAAGAGGCTGCAAGCAAGTCTGCTCTGTGGGGAGGACCTTGCAGGCCAGACACAACACCCCCCACTGTCCCTTCACCTCCTCTTCTCTTTTTGAGCCTGGGGACATCGCTGGTGCCCAGACTGCACAACTTACACCTCCTCCCTGAGACAATACAACAGCAGAAATTAAGACAGCAAAAAGCACCCTGTACAAAGACTTAACCTATGAGGGCTCCAGGCTCCTCCACTGGAGGTCAGGACACCTGCGGTGCTTCACTGGGCCCTTCCAATGCACACCCCTAGGAAGCCCTAGCCACAGGATGTCAAGAGCCCAGCCTGCTCCACATGTGCAAGGGGAGCAGAGTTTTGCTAAGAAAAACAATGCTCTGGCATCATCTATGATCTTAAGTAAAAGACATCTTGGCCAATATTACACCAAAATACAACATAACAATGTGTTTCATGTAAAATCCAGACATGTCATCACCCCCTCGAGGTGGTGCCTCCCCTCCCAAGCTAATCCCAGAAAGATCTTGAGAAGAATTTAGCCAAGAGTGACACCTCCCCTTCTGTCCTGCTCCTCCTTCCTCAACCCCCAGCCCACCACTGGTGTCTGCCCCCTGTCCGTCTTCTGAGCACTGAGGATAGCATGTGGCAGAGACCTCAGGGCTCTCTACCCCAGACATCACTTACGGAGCCTCCACTCGCTAGGCACCATCTACAGTCAGAAAAGAGGTGTGCCACTTAAAGTCAGGAAATTCACTGAATTAACCTTGAAGAGGGCTCACTGCCAGCAATGCGCCCAAACGCAATGTTGAGTCTTGCTGACCCCTCAGCCGCCTTTTCAGAGGACAGCACACGGCTCACATCCAGGAGCAGGAAGGTTCCTCCTGACTCCTGCTAAGCCACTTAGCCAAGCACCAGATCCTACAATCCAGGCTCACCTCAAAGTCCATCCTGAGCCTAGGTGAGCAGACCTGGGTGTAGCAGGCCTGCAGCACGTGTGCACCTTACTTCTCAAATAAGTACCAAATAAAGACGGGCCAACAACAACCGTCAAAACCGCTGTCAAAGTCCCCTTCCGTGCTCCCGTAAGCATGCTCCTCTTAGAGTCAGAGCAGCTGGAGAGGAATGAGAGCGCCTAGAGCCTTCCTAGGCTAAGGCGAGCAATCACAGTGTTTCTTGGAAGGCTTCATGGTGACTTTGCTCAAAGCCAGCAGTTAGGAAGCCCTGCACGCCAGCCTCCCACAGTTCCTCCAGACACCTCTGCCTCTTGCTTGGGATGACATCTTCCTCTCTGCAAGGTGGAGCTGCCACCATTTCGCCCTGGCATGGGCCCCACAGAAGAGCCACTGCCCAGTGCCCCTGGGAAGGCCCTGCCCCAGTGCAGCACAAACATCAGTTCAGACAAACCTTCACGTGTGCTCCTGCTCTGGAAACCTGTCACTTTGCCAATTCAACCTATCAAGAAATTTTGATAGGCTAGGATGACCTTCATGACCTCTTCAAAACCAGAATGTCAAGATGTCTGAAAGCGAGGCAGATGGATTCGAGGACTGAGGGGCAGTCGTGTACCGCAAGGCACCTGGTTACTGATACCCCACAGAACCAGCTCAAAAGCAGGTCTCTAGCACCACAGAGCATGTTAGAAAACAGTGGGAGAACATGAAAAGCTAACCCATGTACCTTACTCAGGCACAGACAGAATGGACTCTTTGGGAGAAAAAATTCATTTATCATTCATTCCAAAGCCAATTCATTATGAAATTCAAGCTGCCAGAAGCCACTAAGCATGCACCATAGGCAAACACAGCAGCGCATCAGGACAGGAGAAAGGGCCTGTGCAGGGACAGCGCCAGGGTGGGGGCGCCTGGCTGGAGGGGGAGAGGAGCCTTCTGATGAGGTGTTGGGCTCAGCCTGACGGGAGGACACATGGAGCACACAAGCAGACCCCCATCAAAAAGCACCAGGACCCAGATGTTAGCACGCTCCTGACTGGCACAGCACATGTCACTGCAAGGGCTTGTCCTGGCAAAGCGGCCCCGACACTGTTAAGCAGCTTTAATTCCTGCCACTGGAAAAGTCTAAGCTGGGGAGCCTCCTGGGGAGCGGGTGCGGTGCTAAGGGGACACAGCTGGTGTGCAGCGTGAAGCTTTGGCAGGATGGCCAGACACCTGCTTTCACAGAGTTCCAATGCAGGGAGAAAAGAAACGTAAATGCAACTCTTAAAAGGACATTTCCCACCCGACAAGTAAAATTTGCTCTCACCCAACTCAGTAGAAAACCTCTAACAGGGCAAGGCAGGTCTGTTCCACAGCAACACAGAGCACGTGGACAGGCCTCCCATGCAAGGCAGTCCCATAAGAGCGGTAGCAACCACACTCGAAACTAGCCAAGGGAGGGAGGGTGTGGAGCTGGCCTGGACTCAAGAAGACAGTGTGAAAGATGCATCTGGTAGAGATGCTGGCATCCAGGGACAGGCCAGCTGTGAGCACAAGAGTGGTCTGTGGAGAGCCCCAGGGGTGGGAGCGGGCGCCTGAGCACAGGCCTCAAGCTTGGGGCTACTGTAGGGATTATTTTTCATACTCTGGTAATTAACAAAATATTCTCCCTGACAGGCAAATGCTCTGCTGGTCCCAGATCTCAGGGCTTGGGGCCCTGACAGGGTCTGGGGCCACAGTGGGTAAAGGACCCACCACGGCACTGGCACTGGCTGGGGTGGGCTCAGGGCCCCCATTCACGTCAACACTCCTCTCCCGCTTGGTCTCCTCCAGGTCGGTCACCGTGCTCGGGCCCTTCTTCTTCTTGAGCTTTGCCAGGATGGAGGACTCACGCTCTGGGAATGGGGGCATCTCCTCCAGGACGGTTGCCTTGTTGGGAAGAACAAAGGGTGAGCGTGGTCCAGAGGCCCCTCCCACTTCAACCCTAGACAAGTGACCCTCTTGCTGGGGTGGGCGTAGGGGGCACTAGCAGAAAAGCTCTCCACAGAGCAGCAGTCTGGGACACGGGGGTGCAGGGCTGGCCGGCTGCCCACCAGGATGTCAGTGCTGGCCACGGTGCTGAGCCGCAGATACTCCACTGCCCGCTGCTGCAGCTCGACGTCCGCATTCCGCAGCTGGCTGTCACTGCGCAGCACATCTTGAATGGTGGTCTTCACCTCTGGGAAGAGGTTCACGAACTTGATGTAGGCAGACAGGAGCAGTGCGCGCGTGGGGACGCTGCACAGGTGGAACTTGGAGTGCAGCAGGTTGAACTGGATCAGAGGGCTGGGGGTGCAGAGGGGAGGAAGTGACTGTGACCTCACACATCCTTGCACACTTGGCCTGTCAGAGACCTCCTGAGTGGCCATGGCAGGGAGAGATGATAGCAAGGGCCCCTCCTCTACACCATTTCCAGTTCCAGATCGGACTGCAAATTTCCCCTCCTGACCAATCTTTACATTTTCAACTAGAATCCCTGTTTTCTGCACTGCTTGTGGAAAAAATTAAAAGACGTCGACCAGAAGAAAGTGGTTTTGCTGGACTTGAAAGTGAAGCCCAGCTTCTGCCTTGGGCTGTCAACACAGGCATCAAGGACCCTTGCCACCTTCTGCTCAGACCCCCACGCCCCACTGACCCCCACAGGGGCTCCTACCTGGACCGTGGGTCCCCGGCTATCAAGTTTCCAAACTCCCCTAGGATGTAGCCTCCCACTTTGACCAGGTTCTCGTGGCATGCTGGGGCCTGAAGAGCCTGTGAAATCATGAACAGGGTGAGCTGGCTTCGGGGGCTTCCCATCAGGGATGGGGCCAAGAAGCAGCCAAGCGCTGAGGAGGGCTCAGGGGTAAGGTGCCTCGGGCGCTTGCCTGCGGAGGGCATGTGTACATCAGTGCCAGCTTTCTCCGTAGCTTGCTGGAGCCCTGACTGCCTCCCCATGGCCACCCTCAGCAGGGCCAGCCTGACAGCAGAGACAGGGCCCACGCAAGTCTGGCTCTCGATGGGCCTCGATGGGGCTCTCTGCTCTGGGGCAGTACACACCCTCACCCCGGCATCACCCTCACCTGTGCTGGTGGAGACAGACTCCACAGCACACTCTCACACACAGAGACCACATCAAGGCTCTCGAGAGCCAAATCTATCTTACCCATGGTCTGTGGTTTGAAAATTAGGATAAAAAGCAATTGAGACCAACAAGGGGTAACAGCAGCAGAAGAGCCAGAACCTCGCAGAATGGCTAATGGGGAGCAAGAGGGGAGCCCAACAAGGCCCACCAGACACTGGGGCCTCCTGCAGCCAGGACCTGGGGCCTGCTGCTCTGCACCAAGAACCCTGCCCTTCCCTCCCACTGGCGCCCACCAGGCCATACCTCAAACACCGTCTTGGCAGCGTAGCCCTGCACGTCATCCCGGTTGATAACAATCTGGATGACACGGTACCACACCTCCTCGCTAACATAATCGCCAGCAATGCGGATCAGGTTCAAGATGGTGTCCACGTACCAGGTGTAGTCCACTGCGTACTTCTCGGCCAGGATGGCGACCTTCAGCACCTGCAGGGGACGCAGGTTAGGGCAGCTGCCCATGGCCACTGGCAGGAACAGGGGCCAGCTATCACCCAAAGGCTGCGTTAGGGCTTCAGAAGGACCTGCACATTTCTGCAAAAGCTTGGGGTGCGTGGGAAGTTTCACCAGATTCTGTATGGAGGCCACAAGCCCAGAAGGCTTATGGTTCACTGACGTAACTGAGGAAAGCTGAGATGACGTCCAGAACATGCAGAAACGCTGGGTCAAGTGTGCAGAAGAACCAAGAGCCTTGCGGCAGCTGCAAACTACCCTCAAAGAAGCCCTGTGACTGTACCCAGGCCCCACCCAGGCCAGCTCCCACCAAGAGTCCTCTCCATCACCCCCAAGCCAGCACCTTGGAGCAGCAGCTCTGCCAGACGGCCCCACCCCAGGTCCCTGGTGGTCATTCTCCTCTCACAGTTTCCTCCTGGTCTAGTTAGCCTTTCTCATGGGCTCCCCCCAAACACCAGCATCCTGGGGCCCCCACATGTCTCTCCTATCACTCTCCATGGGAGGCCCACCTGCTCGTTTATCCACCATACCCACCGGACAGCTCTGTGGCTGTCCAAAGCCACTTGTCCCCCCAAGTCATCCTCTGCTTGTACTGAGTCCTCCCTGCACAGCATACTGCACCAGAACTGCAACCAGCAGCAGCAAGACTATGCCCCCAGAGCCCCTGCCTGGAGCCTGGACCACCTGTCCATCTGCTCTGCCCCAGCCCTCACCCCAAAACTGACTCCATGACACATCCAAAGCTTCATTCCAAAACACGCTGCCTTCGAGCCCAGCACTCGCCGGCAGCCGTGCACTCAGGGCCTCCCACCCCCACACTCACCCCCACCACATACACTGTGCTAAGCTGCCTCCCGCACCCCTCCACATGCTGCCACTTCTCCTGCCCTCCCAGGGGCCTCGACACCATCGTCCTCTCTTGACCAGGTCCCCAGGACCACTGCCTCCATCCATCCCCACCCACTGTCCTGCTTACAATCCCACCGAAAGCTCCATGTGGGAAGGGAATGAGCCGGGTCCAGGTCTGAACACCCAGCTTCTAGTGCAGCCGCAAACACACACTCTGAACACCTGGCAGGAGAACAGCGGAGTGCTCACGCTGGGGCTGAAAGACAGCATCCTCTCACTCTTTGTGTGACTAAAACTGATCGGACCGGCACCCGTTCACTCACTCAAAAGGGAGTCAGAGCAAACGCTGAGCTGATGAACACTTAGACCTTAAGTCCACACAAGCGTAATAAAATTTGCCACTTCTCCTCTAAAACACCCAGGGACGGCCAGTCAGCTTGGCTGGTTAGAACATGGTGTTAGGACACCAAGGTCGCAGGTTCAGATCCCTATACCAGCCAGCCGCCATCCAGAACAAGGATAAGGAATAACGTTCCAGTGACTGCTGTCCCCAGAGCCAACCCCACCTTACCACAGGGTTGGGATTGGCCACACTGTCCCAGGGAGGCTGGAAACAAACCCCTGGCCAAAGTCACCAGGCCCCTTGCCTGGCCATACTCCAAACAAGACACACCCAGCCCCCACTCTGCCCCAAAGCTCCTCCCCGCCCCCCACTCTCCTGGAGGGCCAGCAGTCCTACCTCCACTAGGAAGCCAACCCTGACCTCTCCTCTCGGGCAGGACTCAAGCTCCTCCCCAGAGTGCCTGGCCTCATTCCATAAACGACCCCATAACCCTGAGTGTCCCCTATGCACTACCAGCCTTTCCTTCCCACACCCGCCCACAGTAATCCCAAAACCAATTGCTGCTAGCTCAGACACCACCGCTCTACAAAGTGCCCAAGGAGGCTCAAGCTACACTTTGCTCTGCAAAAGGACACATAAGAAAATGCTTTTCATACGATGGAGAGGCGCTGTCTCAGCCTCAATGAGAGGCTGTGGTCCTGGCCAATGGTGGCAGCTGATGTCTGAACATAGAGCAGCACACCGTCCTCCCCACTTGGACTCTCCCATCCACCATCATACCGACCCTGAGAGGTGGCTGAGAAGCCGGCGCCAGGCCCAAGTGTGCGTCACAAGACAGCTCAGGCCTTCTCTGTGGGCCACGTGGCTGGCAAGTCTCTCCCCTTCAGTTCTGTGTTAATTCCGTCTTTTACACAATGAGGAAGCGTTTGCTGAACTTTAACAATTTCTCAGATGTGTGCACCTACTTGCAGATGGCAAGAGTGACAGTGAAACTAAGACTACCACCTAGACAACTATGGCTCAGATTTGTTCTTTCCTAGAGATGCCACGGAGATATGAGGAAAACATGCCAAGCAAGGAAGTATTAATTCAAGGGTTCAAAATCTAAGCACAATTAAATGGAATTTTCCCCACAGCAATCTGAATTAATGCTCACCTCAAAGACCTACAATGAAAGGCCAGAGAGCCAGGGACACATGCTAAGAGTGGACATTCTAGTTGTTCTGAGGTCTGAAAGACTCTACTGAATATGCTGATTAAAAAGCTGATGGAAAGGAATCTTTTATCCCGTGTGCAGTATTTTCTCAGTCAAGCCTGTTGAACAGAGTCACAGAGCACTAAGGAGATCCTTCAGGTGGGTGGAGGATACCAACATTAATAAAGCAAATGTATTTTACAGGGCCTGACTTTTTAGAGTTGCACATAAAAATGCTTAGCTTGGGAAAAACAGAAAACTTTCCCAGTACTAAAGTCTCTGCTGTAGATTAAAAAACACAGCAAAAATGCTTGCTCTAAGGGCAGTCATCCTTGGTGCAGCTAAAGCTAATGATGGGAAAGTATGTGAGCTAAAGGCTTCAAGGCTGCTGGTTGGGGGATGTTCCTCATCTCACCTTCAGTTGTTTCTTCAAGTTCTTAGTGAACTAAGTGTTGCCATGACAATTATCTCATTGTCCTTTTTGTAACCATCTGTGTTCCTTTTCTGCAACTTTCTTGCCTGGACAATAAAAACTGGGAGAAAACCTAATTCAGGGTTATTCCTGGGAATTCTTCTGTCTTGAAAGAATCAGTCCTAGGATTAACCCCTTCTGGGCCTCTCACTGCTCTGGAGAAATAGGCTTTGAGTAATCCTTTGCATCTCCGTCACCCAGGGAGAGGTGACAAGGTGAGACCCTGCCTGCAGCAGGTGATGACATGTGGCTGTAGAACTTACAATCTCCTCTCGGATGGAGTAGTCAGCCGTCTCCAGGTAGCTCAGCATCTCGGCCACAATCTGCTGGGCGCTGCTGCGGTCACACATGGCGTAAAGGAGGTCCACCGCCCGCTGCCGCACACTCACGTCCCGCTCCGTCTGGGGATGAGGCACATAGTAATTGGCTGCACAAGCAAAGCCCATGGACAGGTGTTGTCCACTGCAGTCCACGGTGCCACATGCTCCGTGGGAGCTGCTTCAGGCTGCCCTGTGGTCCTGACCAGGAGCCCTGCTGTCTTGATACATGTGCTAAGCCCCCTTCCTTGCTCTGTGCGTATCCAGGGAGCCCAACAGGCCCTGGCCACACAGAGCCCTTCATCCCCACTCACATGCCCCCCTCGCTCTCCACACTTGGACCAAACACACGGGCCTGGATGGCCTAGAACTGAGCTCTGTGACGCTCACAGTCACCCTACCTGCCTTACTGGATAGCTGCTCCAAGGACCACACTCCAGCCCAGCAGGTGGTCAGCAAGGTTCTGAAGCCCCACCCAGTGTGCTCTAACAAGACCCGCAGAGGCTTCCCAGCATAGGAGTCTGGGAAGCACTGGTGCAGTTTGTATAGAGGCTTCAGCTGGCTGCTGCCCCGTCGGTGGTGGCAAGCTACGTACACACCCGCCAAGGACAGAGGAGGCCCCAGCAACTGGGCACCAGCAACATGTAGGCGAGGGCTGGACGGACTACGGGAAATGACTGGAACAGACACCACAATCAGGACCAAGAGGAATTCAGAATACCAGAAAGCTAAATTACAAAACCCTTGTAGGGCCTCTCGTTCAAAACAGGACCCAAAATGTCTGAGTTCCACGCACACCGAGGGACAGAATCAGACCTGCTCTGCCACAGCCACGAGGCTGGGCCACACATGTGGGCTGCAGTTCCCCACATGCCGTCCGTTTCCTGACCCGCCTGCAGTGACAGCTAGGGTGCAGCAGACACAGCACATGCCTGACCGCACGGAGCAGCCTCGCAGGTCGCTCCAGAAACTTAAGATGGCAGACAATGAGAGCAGACAGCCTCGACTAGACTCTTCCAACTTGGGAATTTTAATACTTGAGAAAGGGGAATTTTCCTTGCAAATGGTGAGTTTTCTTGGAGATAAGAACAAAATATTGCAGCCTCGCAGGTCGCTCCAGAAACTTAAGATGGCAGACAATGAGAGCAGACAGCCTCGACTAGACTCTTCCAACTTGGGAATTTTAATCCTTGAGAAAGGGGAATTTTCCTTGCAAATGGTGAGTTTTCTTGGAGATAAGAACAAAATATTTTATCTTCCTACCAAAAAGAACCACTTCCAGTTGCTGAACTATTAGCTGGGACTCAGTGTGTGCAGGAGGCTCGCATGATCATCCTGCAGCCAGGAATAGAACCGCCTGGGACATGTGCAGTTGGCCCAATGGGGGGGCGAGGGCCTGGGGCAGCCGTGGCCAGAACCCCGCTCCACTGGCCAGATGGCATGGCCTCAAGACATGGTAGGACTTCACCACAGTGTGGGTGACCACTTCTTACCCAACTCCCATACCCACCCTGAGGAACGGCACCACCAGCACTGGATGATTGCTGAGGGGACTCGTCCGTATCACCAATGAGCACCACATACTCCCGACCTCCATATGAAGGCCCCCATGCCTGCATGGTGAGCGAGTGGACTCCAGGACAGAGCACTCACCTTCAGAGCATTGATAACGGTCTCAATGTGTGTTTTGACTGCCTCATGGGAGAACTCAGAGCTAGCCAGTGTGCACATGCTCTCCAGGGCCAGGTAGCGCAGGTTGGTCTCGCGGTGCTGCAGGAACTGGCCCAGCTGGTTACAGGCGCGGACAAGTAGGTTTGGCTCACTGCATGGATGGGAGAGAAGCAGGGTATAGTTTCCTCAGCACGTGTCACACAGGCCGGGGGACAGCAGGATGGCAGATGGCAAAGTCGCACCACAGTTACTATCACCACGTCACTAAAGGGAAACTTCAGGGGCCTCCTAAGACGTGGAGCCTTAAACTTAAATCCTGAGGTCAGTTTCACATCTACTCTGCTCATAACCACAATGAAAACCAGAAGCTCAAATGCCCAGTGGAGCTCTAATAATCACATCTGCAGAATTCCTCCAACTCCAAAGAGCTGACAAGAGAGGAGCCCACACAAGCCAACACGCCTGGCCTCAGCTCTGTACTGCACCAGCAGAGGCAGACACTCCACCTTCATCTGCCAGAGGCAGTCAGCCCAGCACAGTTGCATAGAGGCCCTGACAATGACAAGGCCAGGAAAAGGTCTGTGAACAGTGAAGGACCAATGACCAGAGAATTCAGGTTAATTCTTCACTTACTCTTTACCTTTTCATGATGTTGTTTCTCTTTAAATACATTTAATAAAGACAAAGGGTTTCACCTATGTTGGAAATTTCATTTTTAATACTCCCAACCCTGTTGAAGTGTCTCTCAGACTGAGTTTTTGTCACAGGAAACTATATTTTTAAAAAACACCGTGGTAGAAAATGACTGGTTTTAGCTAGCTGTAGAGAACATCTGTGCCAAGGCACTGTGTCTGCCACAGGCTGGCCTGCTCCACGTCATTGGGAGCCTGGTGGGTGTCAACAGCCCCACCTGTGAGGCACACTGTAGCTCTCACACCACGGGCAAGCCACATGCAGGGAGCACACTGTGGGATCTGAGAGAGGAGGCAGGGAAGCAGACCCTCCCAATGTCTACGTTACATCAAAAGACATGGTCAGCTCCACCAATTCCTCAGGATGACCTTGGGCAACACTGAGTGCGGCCCTGTGCCCCAGTGAAGCCAACAGGGCACATGCACCCACACACCCCCTTTCCTCTCCACATCATCACATGAGAAGTCAGGAGCAGATGCTCAGGGGAAACAGGAGAAGGCCCTCGGAAGATGAGACCCCAGCCTGCCAAGCAATGGGTGGGGAAATTCTGAGACCACAGTAAGGATGCCAGACCGGATAAGAGAGAAGAGGGATCTAGGGAGCACGTGGACAACTGGGAAGGACAGGGAGGCCACTCCAGAGTTTGTGGAATGGGTAAACCCTGACTGTTACACACTCGGTCTAATGCCAGGGAGAAGGAGGCAGGAACCTTCCACAGGCAGACAGCTCACCTGTCGTGGTGAATGATTAAGCTGATCGCCTCGAAGAGCACGGCATTCTTTGCATTCGAATGTTGGACTTTCTTTGACTTGGGTGGCTCCTGGGCTTTGTTCAGAATGGTCTCCAAGCACTCTGTCAGGCGGCCTCGAACTGCAGGGTCTTCTGGGCAACACAGAAAGTCATTGGCTGGGCTCTAGCAGCCCTCAGCCCCCCTGCCCCTAAGCTGCACCCCTCAGGGACAAGAAGCCCTCCTGACACACTGTCCAACTTGTGAACATTCTTAATACAGTCTATTCCTATTTGCACACAGGTAGGAGCATTTATAAAACTGTGTGAGAAAATGGTGGTAAGTACAGTGACCTCCCTTAACTCCAGCTTCGTTTTCCATGCTTTCAGTTACCCCTGCTCAACCACAGTCTAGTATTCATAAATAACTCATAAGCTTTAACGTGCATGCTGTTCTGAGTAGCAGGACAGAATCCATGCCTTCCTGCCTGGGATGTGAATCACCCCTTCATCCCACATGCCCACGGCGTGAACATTCCCCGCCCACCCATGAGGCACTTAGCACTTAGCAGCTGTCTCCACTACCAGCCAACTGCCACAGTGTCCACTGCTTATGCTCAAGTGACCCTGATTTTAACTTCATAACGACCCCAATGCACAAGAGCAGTGATGCTGGCGATTTGCATAAGTGCTTCCTTTAAGTGAAAATGTGAAAGCTCTCAACTCAATAGGGAAAGAAACATCACATGCCGGGGTTGCCGAACCTGCTATCTGTGAAACTGTGAGACAGGAAAAGAGATCTGTGCTGGTTTTGCTGTTATGCCTCAAGCAGCCCCAGTGCGTGGAAGTGTTCAGCTGAGATGGAAAAGGCACTGAATGTGTGGGTGGGACGCACGAGCAGAACACGCTCCAATAAAGGGCAATCGGGTTCAGCACTATACACAGTTTCAGGCATCTACTGGGGTCTTGGAAGGTGTACCCCACAGATAAGGGGAACCACTGTAACCCTATTCAAATGGTATAAGTAACACAGAACACATTTGCTGAGAAATAGATTATATAAGTGAAGAAAAAATAAAATCTCAGAGACATGAACAAAACACATAATAAAAATGTTTGAGGGAAAAGGGGACAAAAGATTTTTTTCTCTACCAACTATTACCAAAAGAAATAGAGAAAATGTTGTAAATAGAAATAAGGAGAGAAGAAAAAATTTTAAACTCCTACTTGAACCAGAAGAAAAGAAACAATGAAAAAGAGTAAGAAACCAATAAAAATACCAGAACATCAGAAATAATTCATGCAACATGTCTACCAAAAATACAACACCACATCCAGACTGCTGCAGCCAGCCATTCAGGATAGAGATAGTGTCCTGCCGAATCTTGTGGGGGTCAGACACAGAGGGCTCCACTGGAAACTGCACTGTACAAACTTTAACACTGAGACACGATGGGTGAGAGGGGTGGAGATTCCACAAACCCTATCACAGCAGAAATGGCCAAGAGGGCAAAAGAAACTCCAGACCAAAAGGGGGAGGAGGATAATGAAATTCACAAGGGTGGGCAAGTGGAAGGGGCCTGGGTCTGCGTCCCCCTAGACCTCAGAAGGAGTTAGGCCAGACATTCTAAGGAGGCAGGTCCAGTCCAACAGAAAGATCTGTTGCAGCCACTGGCCGAGAATGGGCTGCACCAGGCGGGGGCAGGGGCGTGAGGCCCCTCCCCCACTGACTCTGTGGCTGGCTGTGCAGTTCAATATGGTCAGCGTTTCTACTTCAGTTAAAAAGATTTACATATGAAGTTACTTAACTTTAACAAAGAAGATCCTATAAAAAAATCAATAAATGAATTAGATAAATAAATTAGATTGAAATTAAAGGTTAGAAAAACAGAGCAATCTTTTTAGAGGGTAACTTAAAATATCTGACAAAAAAAAATTTTGTGTGTGTGCTGGCTAGCACAGGGATTGAACCCTAGACCTTGGTGTCAGCAGCAAGTTAACTGAGCTAACAGGCCAGAATAAAATTTTAATACATATTCTTCAACCAAGAAATTCTATTTCTAGGTACTTTATCTTAGGAGTTGAATGTAATGTTTTCGGATGAAACATGAACATAAAGATATCTTTGACGTGTATATTAAGGGTATATAGATTATTAGAATTTTAGGATATAAAATTTCTGGTGGCTTCAAGTTTTATTTTAAAAGATTGTCTCAAAAAAAAAAAAAAAAACTGGGGCCAGCCCGTGGCTCACTCGGGAGAGTGTGGTGCTGATAACACCAAGGCCACGGGTTCGGATCCCATATAGGGATGGCCGGTTAACTCACTGGGTGATCGTGGTGCTGACAACACCAAGTCAAGGGTTAAGATCCCCTTACCAGTCATCTTTAAAAAAAAAAAAACTGCACAGATCTGTTATTATAAAAGCACAGATAAATCTAAATCTTAAAAAAATTGTGAGTTCTCTAATAACGATGCGAGACGGGGCCAACAGAAGGACCCATGAAACAAGAACCGGGCAAGTCACGCACTTCTCATAACAGAACTCAATCCCCTCTGGCCAGGTGCCGTTACCTGGGGGCGGGTAGCACTGTAGCAACCGCAGAAGCTTGACTGACAGCCAGGGAGCTGGGACAAAGTAGTACGTATAATCCTGCAGATCAGTTGATGCAGATGTCACGATCTGGAAGATAACAGGAGGTGGTGAGACGCCATCCAGCAAGGACCCCACTGAGGGGACCCAGAGAAAGCCATGTTCGTTCCTTAGGTCACACCTTAACTGGAAAAACAGTTCTGCTTAGTGTGCTAGGAACATTTAATGCTGTCACCTATCTCGTAGAGATAGTACAGCATGGACATGGCAGTCAGTGGGCGGTACTCACTATGCTCTAAAGCGCACACGCAGGTCAAGACTGCACACCAGCAACAGCTGAAGAGCCACCACCTCTTGGTACGGAATACCTCCATTTCCCTACCCTCTCCTCCTCCCCCTCCTCCTGCTCTGCAACATCTTAGAATGTAAAAAAAAATAAGAAATGAATTAATTTTTTTTTAAAAAACTGCCTAATACATGGTCAAATGATTTTTGACAAGGATGCTGAGAACATTCATTAGGGGAAGGACTGTCTCTTCAACAAAAGTGCTGGGAAAACTGGGTAGCCACATGCAAAAGAGTAGAGCTGGACCTCTACCTCACACCACATACGTAATAACTCAAACTGTATCAAAGACCTAATGTAAGACCCAAAACAACAAAACTCTTAGAAGAAAGAAAACACAGGGTAAAAGCTTCAGGACACTGGATTTGGGGATGATTGCTTGGATATGACACCAAAGGCACACACAACAAAAGAAAAAAAATAGAAAACTGGCACATCAAAAGACACTATCAGGTCAAGGGTTCCAATCCTGGTACCAGCCACAAAAAATAAAAACAAAAAAATGATCAATAGAGTTAAAAGGCAACCCACAGAATAGGAGAAAAAATTTTCAAATCATATATCTGATAAGAGATTAACATCCTGAACTCCTAAAACTCAACAACAAGAAAATAATCAGGGCTGCCTGGTTAGCTCACTTGGTAGAGAGTGGTGCTGATAACACTGAAGTCAAAGGCTTGGATGCCTGTATCAGCCAGCTGCCCGAAAAATCCAAAAACCAAAAAACAGTCAAACTAATTGAAAAATGGGAGAAAAACTTGAATAACATTTCTCCAAAGAAGATATACAATGGCCAGGAAGCACATGAAAAGACATTCAACATAACTAATCATTAGGGAAACAAAAATCAAAACCACAATGAGATACCACCTCATACCTAGGATGGCTACTATCAAAAACCAGAAAATAACGAGTGTTGGAGAGGATGTGGAGAAACTGGAGCCTTGTGCACTGCTGGTGAGAATGTACAATGGTACAGCCACTGTGGAAGACAGTGTGGCAGTTCCTCAAAAAATTAAAGATACTACCACATGATGTAGCAATTCTACTTCTGGGACTCGGAGAAGGCTGGCTCGTTGGCTCAGCTGGTTAGCATGCCACCTTGTGGCACCAAAGGTCAAGGGTTCAGATCTCCATACTGGCCAGCCACAAAAAAGAAAAAACAAAGAAAGAAAACAGGGACTCAAAGAGATATTTGGACACCCAGGCCCAGGTTCACAGCAGCATTATTCACAACTGCCAAAAAGTAGCAGCAGCCTATGTGTCCACGAACGGATGAAGTGATAAGCAAAATGGCCTACAGTAGAGATCACTGTGCTGAGTGCAACAAGCCAGTCACAAAAAGACAAATGCTGTGTGATTCCTCCCCTGTGAGGAACCTGGAGTCGTCAAATTCAGAGAGACAGAGAGTAAACTGGTGTTTGTCAGGGGCTGGGGAGAGAGAGAAATGCGGAGCTGGTGTTTAATGGGGACAGAGCTTCAGTCTGGGAAGATGAAAGAATTCTGGAGATGGATGGTGGCGATGGCTGCACAACAATGTGAATGTGCTTAATGCCACTGATCTGTGCACTTAAAAATGGTTAAGATGATAAATTTTATGTCTGTGGATTTTAAGCATAGTAAAAAAAATTGAAAAAAATCAGTTTTATAAACATACAGAAATGAAAAATAAAAATTTTAAGGTATTGAGACTAGCATTTTAAAAATAAAATATATAAAAATAAATCTAACAAAATATAAACAGAACCTCTATTCAAAAAGTTACCCCAAAAAAGTTATAAAACGTTACAGAGAAAAACTAAAGACTATCTAAATATATGAGATATATAATGTCCATGGATTGTAAATTGAAAGACTCTATAGTAAAGATTTTAATTCTCTTGAAACCGATCTACAGATTAAAAGCAATCCCAACCAAAATCCCAACAGGATTTTAGGGGCAGGAAAAAAGGTGTGAGGACTCGCTCTCCGTGACATCCGACTTCTGCTGAAACTCCAGTAACTGAGACCATGTGTCGCTGGTGCAGGGACACACACAGAGACTGACAGAGGTGCAAGCCAGGCCACAACAGGTGGCACTGCAGGCAGAGTGGGCCCTTAACTACAGCACCAGGACAGGGGGATGTCTCCTGCACACACAGACACCAGTGCCGGGTAGGCTTTCAATCTTGGTGTGAGACCTCAGAAGAGGGAAAGACTCCATGAAAAGGCCACCAAAAGCACCGATCACAAAGGAGAGGATGAGTGAGCCTAACAACATCAAAGTGCAGAACTTCTGGCCATGGGACACATCACTGAGAGAGCAGCACGCCAAATGACAGAGTGAGCAAGGCTTTAAACACAAATTAGGCTGAACCATATAAAGTTGCCATTTCTGAAAACCAATAATGGTTAAATGTTGGCAATTGGTATGATCCAAGTTAATATAACCAACATAGTACTCATCTAAAATGTACAAAGAATTTCTATAAAACCACAAAAAAGACAACCCTGTAGAAAAATAGGCAGAAGACTTAGGCACTTCACAAAAAAAGAAATCCAAATAGCCAATCAACACGCTAAGTTGCTCACCCTCATTGATAATCAGGAAGATGAAGATTTAAATCACAATGAGATCACTACTATATATCCATATACTATTTATCCATATCCATTATATACTATTTAAATCACTACTATATATCCAGAATGGTGAACATCTAAGACACCACCACTGCCTGCGGGCCAAGGCGTGGAGCAGTGGAACTTGTCCACACTGCTAGCAGCTATGCCAGCTGGAAGCTGCAGCACTGCCTCCTCAGTGGAAGCACTGCCACTGTGACCCACGATGCCCCCTCTAGGATGTGCCACCAGCACTGCAGGAGCATGTAAACAAGAGACATCCTAAGACTGATCACAGCAAGTTACAACAGCCCCAGAGTGTACAGGAGTGTGTTTAACAACAGACAATGGATAAACAGTGTTCACTTGAATTCTATACAGCATCAAAAACACATGAATGACAGGGGCCGGCCCAGTGGCGCACTGGATAGTGCGCCGCTTGGGAAGTGTGGCGGCGCTCCCGCCCAAGGGTTCGGATCCCACATACAGACCGGTTCCCGCACACTGGCTGAGCGAGGCGCGGGAGCAGCGCCGAGGGTTGCAATCCCGTTGCCGGTCCCCGGTCCGGTGCGGGGGCGACACTGAGGGTTGCAATCCGTTGCCGGACACGGAAAAAGACAAAA
>NW_007731484.1:106573-125005 GCF_000696425.1 Galeopterus variegatus
AAAAAAAAAAAAAAAAAAAAAAAAAAAAAAAAAAAAAACACATGAATGACAGCTGCACAAAATAAACATGAGAGTTTCACAACATCGAGCAAAACAAGTCAAAATACCATAGAATATGTGCTCTGTGATCCACTGACAAAAAACTCAAAACACAGTCAAAGCTAAATGACAGGTTTTAGGATGCATGTTCAGGAGGCAAAATTACAAAGGAAAACAAGGAGTGCACTGAGCACAAAAGTTAGGACAGGGTCCCTTTAGTGGGGAGGGAAGGAGAAGTGAGTGGGGGAACACAGGGTTTCTGGGCGCTGCGTGACGGCTGAATGCTGGCTCCTGCGACAGGAGCAGTGAGCTGTACTCTCGGCTTCATACACAGTCCTGTGCGGACATTTCTCAATTCACCAAAAAGTTGAAAGAAAAGCCTAACGCTAACCAAGACAGTTTTCATTCTTGAATTTACAAACTGGGCCAGATATCTTACATTCTAAAAAGTAAACTAATACATTAATTAAAATAACTAAGACAAAACCCACCCTGACTTCTGTTTCCCCATCAACAGACTTACTCTGCTTAATCTGGAGACAGCCAGAGAGACAGAGGTTTTAAACTCCTCTGGGTTCTTTTGTGCTAAAGTGGTGATCAGACTTGTGGCGGCGGTCACCACACCCTGCAAGAGAAACATACACATTCAACAACAGCATTTGTATCCCTGTATAAATTCTTGAAGTTGACCACTCACTTTAAACTCATTTTCCAAATACACTTTGAAAGCAACCCTGGCAGCCCACGAGACACCTCAGCCCTACTCTGATGGACCCACGATGTTTTCAAAAATTGAGATAGCACACACAGGTTTTCTTTTTCAGCATCTCTTTGAAACCTAAGAAATCTAGCCATGCTCAGCCCAGATCCCACCTAGGTGGAGGCAACAGGGGGCCAGGGCAGCTCGGACACTCCAGACCACCTGCTGCCTCCGACTTACACCAGTCATTGTCACCTGTAGAGGAAGATGTTATCTTCAGACTCACTCGAGGCTTTACACCCAAAATCCAGACTGTAACAAACAGCAACTGAAGAAGTCTCTTGTTGTCCTTCTTGTAGAGGGTGCTAGTTGTGTCCCTGAAGCACACTGCCTGGCTCTGCTGGGAACGAATTCATACCCTGGGGTATGAGCAGTCTCCCTCAAAGCACAGGGGAGCCTGTTACTGCCCCAGGACAATCACTAGTTATTGGCAATAACTCGTAGTTCTTGAAACAAATTTTAGTGAACTAAAGAAGTTCTCTCACAAATATTGAAAAGAGTAAGAAAATGAATGATACACATTGACTCTGAAGATGGGAAACATCTACTGTAATTGTTTATTTACTCCCTCCTGTTCCACCTGTGCCCAGCCAGCGAGTAGGCACAGTCTTTGCAGCTGTGACGCAACAAAGACAGGCAAGCCCAGTGCCACTGGGACCCCCGAGAACCACTGCACACAGCTTCTCTAGCTTCACCATGAAAATGTGAACACCACACACATGTTGAAGAAATCGCTCTCACTGATCTTACTGTGTGTTTCTCAGTGCGCACAGTAAGTGGTAGCAGTTTCCCACGTCCAACCGAGAAGTGCTAAGAAGCTGTGTTTAGGATGTGTAAACTACATCTGGGAAGAGGGCGATTCTCCACTGGGGTCCCAAGTGTTTGGAGCGAAGCTGATCCACAAGAAACGTGCATCTGTGGAATTGATCATGGGATCTGCTCATGATCGGCTCACCGGCTACTGAACTCAGGGCTTTCTCTCCTTCTCAGCAGTGAGACTCTGCAGGACACCACGTGTGCTGGCAGGCAGCACGGGACCCTTCCCCTCTGGCCATTCTGGCCTTCTCCAGGAGGCAGCTCCTGTCTTCATCCCTGTAAGCCACCTGCTCCATCATGTGACCTGCTGGCTTATCATGACGGCACCCTCAGCACCAGGACCGCTGTATAAAGCACCCGGGACAGGGCCCAGGCCACATCACACCCCTCCCCACCAGTGCCATTCCCTGTGTTTTTGCTCCCTGTGCTTGACTAACAGCCAAACTTCTTTTTTTGTTGTTTTTTTAAAGATGACAAATAAGGGGATCTTAACCCTTGACTTGGTGTTGTCAGCACCACACTCTCCCAACTGAGCGAACCGGCCATCCCTATATAGGGATCCGAACCCGTGGCCTTGGTGTTATCAGCACCACACTCTCCCAAGTGAGCCAGGGGCCGGCCCTCAGCCAAACTTCTGACCATCATCTACCAGGTTCTCCCCACGCCTCCCCTCACCCAACTCCACAAGACCCCCTGGGCTGCTCCACTGCTCTCTGAAGGGCGTGGGGGCTTCCCAGGGATTCCTGAACTTGAGACCAAAGAAATCCAAGTCTCAGGCCTTCTGCAGTGGCAAAGCCAGAAGGTGCTGTGCAAATAGAATAGCTACTGCCACAGGAAGGCGGCCACCTGCGAGATGAGAGTGCATGTGAGGAGCAGCAGAGATGAAGGAGGTGCTGGGCCATGGGGCCTCCCTGGAGTGGGGCTGTGACGCCCCTTGACCTTATCTGCTTCAGCTGAGTTTGTTGCGGTAATCAGGAATACATGAACCTACACACCTAGTGAAATAAGTCATGCATGTGAAAATACAAAAGCAAAGCAAGGAGCTGGGGTCACAAAGTCCTGAAGTGTCCCATGAGTGGGGCCCCCATGGTCACATGAGGAACAGCCCCTGCCACCCTAAAAAGCACTCAGTCAGGCTCTCTGACCATCAGAAGCTCCCCTCCCAGGTAGGAGTGATGACAATATTGGGCCAGGATCCCACGGAATGGCCACAGATACGTCTGCAGAAAGCACTGTGAGATGTGGAAAGCCCTGAACCCCATCTGCAACCCCACGTCCAGTGGCTGAGTCAGGCAGGAGCACACGCCCATCACCACCCAGGCCTGCTAGCCTGCCCACCTGCTCATAGCTCCCTCCCACTGTTTCACCTGCACATGCACACAGCACCTGGGGCCAGGACAGCCCAACACCGCCACCAGAGTCCTCTGCAAACTCCTAGCTCAAATCTGGGTCTGTCAGAAGCCATTAAATCTTTCTGAGCCTTAGTTTCTTCATTTGCAAAACTGGAAAAATCCCACTGCCTCACAGGATCCATTTGGTGGTGAAACATGAACACACAGCTGACAATTCTAAGTCATATTCTGACCCTACTGTGGGGCCTGAGCCCAATAGACCACACAGACCTGGGTCTCATCACCACCAGCATGTGAAGCAACGTCCTCAACTCTTCCTCCCGAGGTCCTTCTGCCTTCTCCCTGAAACATAACAATGTCTGATCCCCAACTTTGTTTTGTATTCCTGATGAGCATAAGAAGGAACAGCACGGGACAGCACGCACAGCTGTCCTGCCACACAGCAAGATGCCCAGCGCAACCCCTGCTATCCCACCTCCAAATCTACGCATAATGATCACTTACTTTTAATTTTTTTTAATTTAATTTTCTCTTCTGGGGAAAAAATGTAGTGACCAGCTAACGCACTCACCTTTACCTACTCAGAAGTAAAATACTTCTGTTAGTGTCGATCCTGATTCTCTCATTTACACAACAGAACTCAGGCAGAACAAGGCCATCCTGCCCACACCTGCTCTTGCCTGACGCAGTGGACAAACTGTGGCAACCAACAACCCCACCTCCGGTGTTCACACTCTTGTGGGCCCTCCCCTGGATGTGGCAGGACTTGCACCTTGCTTCTTGCCACTCTCAAGCCCCAATGCCCGTCTATGAAGTAGGGGGACAGTCGGGCCTCACACACAGCTTGGTCCTATAGACTGACTAACGCAGTGGAGCTCAGATCGGGACCACAGGATGCCCCATCATAGCCTGAAACCGGGCAGCCAACAGGGACTCCAGGAGGGAGTCACCCCTCACTGGGCAGGCTGCTTCAGAGGACTCTGATCTCAGTCTTGCGCGTCTGCAGAGCCTCTGTACATAACAAGTCCAGCACGCTGGAGGTCCTCACAAATGCCTACTTACGGACAGCCTCTTTTTCCTTCTGATGCCCAGGAAGGGCAATCTCCACTGCCCTCAGCACAAGTGCCACAGGTCTGACGCACTGAACTGCTCCAAATACGCAGCATAAAAACTACACCAGGTTTCTTTTATAATGGCTATTCCACAAAAGGTCCTCTGGTGGGGTAAGAGTGGAATCGAATCCAAAGACATTTACCAAATGCTGGTCGTTAAGGAGGTGCACCACTCGGGATGTCCAGTCGCCCATGGGGACGAGGTCAGGAGACGTTCTGTACAGGCGCAGCAGGCACAGGGCAGCACTTTGCTTCACGCTGTCCATGGTGTCCCTGAAAGACAAATATCATGGTCACTCGAGAACATGGCTGGCCCACTGCATGGCCCCCATGAGCTTAC
Source organism: Galeopterus variegatus (assembly GCF_000696425.1). Lineage (NCBI taxonomy): Eukaryota > Metazoa > Chordata > Mammalia > Dermoptera > Cynocephalidae > Galeopterus > Galeopterus variegatus. The sequence continues at coordinate 110,993 of NW_007731484.1, forward strand.
AGCCCAGAGTCACTTGATGAGGCAGGAGAGACATAGATGGGTCTGGCCTGGAGGTCAAGAAGGCCTGGACGACGCTCAGAGTAAGGCCATTTCCTGCCACGTGAGCCCCAGTGAGCCAACTTCCTTACCTCGAAAAATATTTTTCCCAACTGCTGAATACGACCTTGGCTATGTAGGCTGACCATGTTCAACTAATGTTGCTCATTAATTGATTGAACTACAGCACTTTTTTCTTTTACAATTCACTTAATAATCCACACAATAAAGAAGTATCTGAGGGCCTCTCACCATCAGGAACTCCAAGTCCCCTGTGATATCCTCTTTCAGCCCCACCCTGCTTCCCTCCCTGACAGGTGGAAGTCCAGAGAAGCCACAGCACTAGAAAAGGGCATGGCTTTCACTAGCATTAACAAGATTAACAAACGGGAACATGTAAGAGAAAACACTTTACATGAAATCCCACCTCAATGACACAAATATTGTCACTCTATATCCCTTCTTGGCCTTTAGCCTCATTCAGGAAGAATGTGTGTGACTCTGTTCTGCTTGTCTTCACTACAACAAGCATTTTCCAAGTATTCACAAAGCCTAAACCACACTGTGTAACAGTCTTGCACAAGTCGTACTCCTGGGCCAGGGAGCCCAGCGTCCTGGAATCGGAGGTACACACCCTCCAAGCACCAGAAGGACAGAACAAAGGGCTCCAGGTCATCCAGACACCTGGGAGGGGGAGGCACCGTAGGGCTTTTCTCTCTGGCTTGAAAACATTTGTGGAGGGCCCAGACCGTTTTCAGTGCTCTTTGTATCCTTCCTGCTCACTACCCCCAGCCAAATTCTGCTACATAGCTGGGAAAGTGACAGACCCCACAAGGAGTCCTCTAGTGGTGACTGAATGCACCTGAAAAGGAAGCAGTGCCATCAAAGCACATAACAAACTTACTCGGGGACTGTTCCATTTGGAAGAAAGAAAAGGGTTTGAGGACTATCTCTACCATTTACCTTTTGGCTTTTTTATTCCTAAATGAGTCCAAACCAACATGAGAAACCCCTAAATGTCCCCATACTATCCCAAAGAGAAACTGCTTTGGTAAAACGCTCTTCTTTTGGATGGGAACATCCTGGGAAAGAGCAGCACATTGAGTCCCTCATGAGGTCAGCCCCAGAGAAGGAACCTCGAGCCCACCACTTGTGCCCATGCTGGTGGGCTGGTGAGGCCATTGGGGAGGTGCAGAGCACCAGCCAGGCTGCCTGCCCCGACCCTCCGGAGAGCAGGCACAGCTTAAGGAACCTCGAGCCCACCACTTGTGCCCATGCTGGTGGGCTGGTGAGGCCATTGGGGGAGGTGCAGAGCACCAGCCAGGCTGCCTGCCCCGACCCTCCGGAGAGCAGGCACAGCTTGTTTCCACGCTTGACACTGTGAACAGCCCCCACGGGTGGGGGAGGCATGTGCCCATCGCGCCCACACTGAGGTAGACAGAGACACTCACAGTAAGAACATCCAAGAGAGAAATAAGCACCGAGTTTTGCAGGCCCCACCAGGGGGACGCGGGGAACCCTGCCCACTGGGGGCCAGAGTCACCAGCTGCCCCACGTGTGCTGACTGCTTCTCTCCGTGAGTTCAGCAGAGCTCAGTGATGCTGCGTCCTACTCCTGTCACCCCTCCCTCCTCAGTCCCTACTTCTGGCAGCCCTTGACTTCCCCTCTGCACCCACCATCCCTCTGTCTCTAGGCCCTCCAACCACGGTACTGCCTCTCCTGAGCACTCCATCTTGAGTCATCTGCTACGTAGCTGGATTTCAAGAGTTGGTCATTTTATTCAAGGGGGGACCATGGGCACCACATCACCTGGCTTTCTGAGGTAGGAAGATGCCTCTTCCCCTGCAGGACCACCCAGCCAGGTACAAAAGCCCAGGGCCACATGCTCCCCACCTGCCAGCCCTCATGCAGGCTGGGTCTCGATGTTCTCCCTTCCACACAAGCAGTACACACTTCACCCAGGGAATGCTTCGCCCAGGGAATGCTCCTGCTTCTTGCTCTGAGCACTTCTCAGGATTGCCTTTGTCTGTTTACATTTCGCTCACTGAGCACTCACGATGGACCAACAGTGACAGCAGACAAAACCCTTGGACCTGGGGAGCCTGCACAGATGGCAGAGACAGGCCACGAACAGAGCAGTCGCTGGGTGTGTCCGGGAGAGGAAGGGCGGGGGCAGGGGAAGCCTCACCGGAGACCCTGTGGCAGCCCTCCCAGATGAGGAGAGGCTCAGAGCGGCCTGGATGGAATCTTCTCCAGCTTCTTCTTCCTAAGCCCCAGCCCCTCACTCATACTGAAGGTCGCTTCATTTTCAGGGCATCCACGCTGTTCTCTGCACCTTCCGACCGACTATATGTGTAACAGTGTCCTCCAGGCTCTCCACTTGTGTCCTCAGCTCTGCAGTCCTCCTGCTGGTCCGCCCACCTCTGAACTCTTGCGTTTCTGAATTTCTGTCTCCACCGGGCTGTTCTGGCCTCTCTGCCAGCCTGGCTCCTGTGTCTGCCTCTCTGGGACACTCTCATCACTCCCCTGTGGCTCATGGGCACCCTGCCGCTGCCCTCCATGTGGCCTGTGGCCCAGGCGCCCCATCTGGCCCAGGGCTGAGCCTTGGCTGACAGCGGGGCTGGATCATTCTTTGCTGTGGCTGCCATCCTGCACAGGGCACGATGCTGAGCAACATGCTTGGTCTCTACCCACGAGGCGCCAGTGGCACCCCTTCCACTGTGATGACCAAAATGCCTTGAGACACTGCCCGGGTCCCCCAGAGACAGCATGGCCCAGTTGAGAACCCTAGTTGAGACATGTTTCTCTGGCACCTTCCCACTGCCTTGGCTTTGGTACTCACTGTGAGGTCTGAGGGCTGTGTCCACCCACCTTCTGGTAGCTTGCAGGGCCTGCTCAGTCCACTGACAAGGTGTCCTGATCTCTCGTGAGTCGTGGCGCATGAGCTGTGGGTTAGTTTACCAACTTGGCAAAGTCTCCTGGACACACAGGTGGTGGTAGCCCTGTGTCTGCCAGGCCCCTGTGCCACAGGCAGCCCAGGACTGTTTTAAACTCTCTAGAGCTGGTTCCTCAGCCTCTTCTGCTCTCCCCAAATTAATGAAAGGGTTGGGGGGGGACAGATTATTAAGAATCCTCAGGATTCAGGGGCCTGACCTTCTCTGGAATGCTGCCAAGCCATACCACAGGAAGGCTTTGCACTTTCCTCTCCTTAGTGTCCATGCAAGACTGAAGCCCTTTCTTGGTGTGGTTGTGGCTGGCAGGGTGTGCACTTTCTCCTTTATCTATTTCTTTTTTTTTTTGTCTTTTGTCTTTTTCCGTGTCCGGCAACGGATCGCAACCCTCAGTGTTGCCCCCGTACCGGACCGGGGACCGGCAACGGGATCGCAACCCCACTTTATCTATTTCTAAATCTCAGTGGTATTGGGGAGGGAAAGTCTGACTGGACTTCACCTGAAATGGTACCTCTTGATCCAACTTCAGTCTGTATCCCATCTCCCCATTACATAAGATTTGGAGATTAAAATATGTACAAATCAAGCAGTTACGTATCCGATGTATCTAACATAAGAAAGAAGCGTGTTCTCAAGTGGCTGATACAAACCCTGCCACGAGGATTTTGGGGATCTCCCCGGCGAAGGCTTCAGCCATCTCACGGCTGCCCACGTTGGCGATGCAGTGCAGGGCCAGGCCCATGAATGTTGGGTTGCGGCTGGCCAAGTCGTTCCTGATGGCGTTGTTGATCAGGCGGATCAGCTCGCTGTTGGAGTTCACCAGCACCGAGATGAAAAGGTAGCCCTGTGCTCCAAAAAGACAGAACAGAAAGTGTGTGACAACCTGAGTCCCCCACGGCCCAGATGCACAGACGCTGGGCCTTCCTTCAGGAAACCTTCAGCACCCTCCCGTCTGCTTGGCATGCAGCCACCTCACTCTCCACACTCTCCCAAACAGGCCCTTTGCTGGGTGCAGCCCGCTATGCTGACCCTGTTCCTCCTGCCCCCAGTTAATGTCCCCTCACTCCTCAGTCCACCTCAACACATCTGCCACCCTCCCTCAGAGTCCATGCTAGGGCACTGGCCACAGCTGCCATTCTACTTTTATGGGGCCATCAGATGCCCATCCCCCCAGTAGACATGGGTGGGGCCTAAGTCTGCTTTTGGTCACTGCAGCCAGGAGTCTCCCTGGCACACTGCTTGGTGCATGGTAGGCACCCCACAATTAGTGTTGACTAAATGCCAATATTTTTAAAAAACCCTGAGACATCTACAGTATTTTTTAATTTCTGCAAGTTAAACTTTTTGACAAATTGAAGAAAATGTTACTTTATAACCCTGGGGAAAACATATAGAATTAAAATTATTTCAAAAGAATGCAGAGCTTCTCAGGTTTTGGCAGTGGGAAGTACCCTTACACTGTGGGTGTGCTTGGGCAAGGCTGGGGCATGAGGATGCTGCCCTGTGGCTCTGACTCTAACCACATGCATGTGGAGCCTACTGCAGAAACAAAGTCCTGCCAGCGGCTGGGGGATAAGGAGCCGTGCTGCTTCCTCTGAGGCTGACCTGGTAGGAGACAGCGGCGGCACCCAGGGCACCATCACACCACACGCTGGGCTCAAGCAGCGCCCACATAAACCAACAGGGAAATCCTTAGACTTGTCAGAGGTGAAGTGGTAAAGAAAAGTAGCAAGAGAAGAAATGGCCCCCTTATTAAAAGAACCTAATCCAGAAACAAAACCTCCTCCTCCAGTGTTACTGCCTCCTGAAGAGCATCCAGCTGGGCTGGAAAGGGGAGGGGGACTTAGCTGTCAGCACCAGGGGCTACCGTGGGGTACTCACAATCTGCTTCTCCGTGTATCGGTTTGAACTCAGCAAGTTCACAGCCTCCATGTGTCCAAAGTCAATGTCATGACCAAGGAGGAAGATGAAGAGCAACTTGCAGACATATTTTTTTTTACTATAGCCATCAAGAGCCTTGTCGCCTGCAGAGAAGGTGGAAAAAGGTCTCACTGCAGGTGGGCAAGGTGGGAGAGCAGGAAGAACGAACCAAGGGGAAGTGGCAGACACCATGCTGAGCATGAATAATATTTCTAAACTGGTGGTGATGTCAGAATCCGAATTTTTGGCTTCCCTTTTAAAAACAGAAACCAGAATACCTGGCAGCAAGAGTTCTGCCCTCCTAGGACAACCCTGGGCAGGCGCATCCAGCAGGACCCTCCCTGGGCCTCACTTGGACCAGCCATAATCCCACCAAGGCCTCTACAGTGATGGAATTTGCAAACCCTGCCATAAACCATCAAGTTAATCTTTTAAATACATTTATTTGTTTAGGCAGTTGAACATACACTAAATTATCTTCCATTCCACAACAGTTTTAGGACAAATAACCTAGCTATAAAAACGAAACACACACACACACAGAGGCCCCAGAAGGATTCTTGTTTCTTTACCCCAATCACTGTATGACCGAATGCCTCACAGGAGATCACAGCAAGGCAGAGTCAAAACATGTAATTGGCAGAATATAAAATTCCACTTAAAAGGAGGACCCATCCACACCATCATTTTAAATGACAGAAATTCTTGTTTCACTTGAGAAGTGCAGAAATATTCTTCAGAGCCGACCTCTACAGATTGCAGAGGGGACAACTGAAAAGACTGGTCTTCTTACAGGGTTGGGCCTTACAGTGACACAGCTCTCACAGGATGAAGGGCAGGGAAGAGACCTCGGCCATACTCGCTGCTCCAGCCCACTCCTTGTTACGGGTGGGTTTTTTAGAATAACTACCCACTGCACCTTGAGGAGCTCCTGAGAAACCCTTCCTCCCTGTGGGCAGCAAATTAATATATCATTTAAAAGACCAAACAACATAAAAGCAGATCCGAAGTGGCTCCAGCCTGGAAGCCTGTTACTCTCTCCTGCCCGCCCATCTGCTCGCTGTGCCTTGTCAGTGAGTGCAGCATGGCGTGAGGGAAGCGGGGAGCCCTCCATGAGGAAGCTCTAGTGCTATGCTTCCCACCCAGCCAAGATTCCACTGCCTCTGGAAACTCCTGTGACAACCACAGCCAAAAATACAGCTTGATGCCCTCATACCCCCTGGGGACTTGTCCCTATTACTAACTTACAGAACTTCTTAAAGGAAAAAAATAACAGTGTAAGAGGGGAGAGAACTGATAGCCAGATCAGCCTGAGTTCTGTGGAGACAGCCCCTGAACACCCAAGCCTTTGTGAGGACCCCCCTGGCTCCTGCTCCTGCAGGACGCTGAGGAAGACCCTTTGTGGTAGCCCTCCCCAATGAGGGGGCCTACAGCAGGCATGCCATCAGAGGGTGTGCCCACCAGGAAGTGAGTAAGGCCATCACCAAGGCAGACAGGCAGTGAGCAGAAGCTCCTGAGGCCCAGAAGGCAGTTTGCGGGACTCACAGAGTACCTGCCAGAGAAAGGTCTTTCTCTAGCAGCCCCAGCACCGCGGGGAGTTAACAGGAGACCTGCCTAAAGTCAGAACACCCAAAAGCACCTATGTCTTCACCAAAGGGAGGGCCTGCACCTGCAAAAGGACCTGGCAGGGATCTGTCTTGTCATGCCACAGCTCCAGACAGGAAGAAACAACAGCCCTCCCACCTGAGGACATATGGCCCAGGCCCACTCTCACTTGGGTCTGGGCTCTGGTCTCTCCCAGCCCAGGTCAGGGGCATGGCATGGGGGCAGACATAGTGTTCTCCTGTGGTGTCACCCCCACCTGCACCCCACCTGGCTCAGGTGTTCTTCACCTGCTCAAAGGTGACCCCTGGGGGTTACTCTTCCTTTCCATCATATCCAAATGAGTCCCCAACCCTGAGTCCTCTCTCTACAATGCTCTCCCTCATGGAGACCCACAGCTGTCGGCAGGCTTCCTCAACGTCCCCTACAAGGAGGGTCCACAAAGACATGGATGGCTATAGGCAGTGCTGCTGCTCACAGGGCCTGGGCCAAGGGGGTCCTCCTGTGTTCATTTCCCAACACCCACTGGAAGCAGGCAGGGGGGTCTGTGGAGCTTCTGCCTGGCCTGGTGGGCACTTGCTGCAGGCCGCTGACCTGTAGTCTCAGAGTTCCTGGTGACCCAAGGTCTTTCTCTAGCAGGTTTCAAACCATCAGCCCTCCCAGACCTCACTTCTCAGCTCAGCTGGCTGTGAGGGCTGCAGGCTTCAAGAGGACAGTGTGGGGCAACCTCCAGGCCGCAGAGGGACGTCATAAAGCAGGCTCCCTACAGCACACAGCCACTGTTCCCAGATCACCTTAACTACAGTGTGAGGAGCAGGACTGCAGTGCTCTGTGCCCTCCTCTCGTGACAGCACTTTCATTCCCAATGAACCAGGTGCCTCAAAGAACATCAGCAGTGCTCACTCCACACAGCCCGTTGCCTCTGTTGGGAAGGCATTTTCACTGCATGTTGCCTGGTCACGGAGTGCATGTGAGGGACTAGGATCTGATGCCCACACAGACCTGCCAAGCAGATCACAGGCCAGTGCCCAATGCCAACACTCAGCATCAGGACATGGCATCTTCGTGCCATGTGTGAGCTATGCCTCCCAGTGCCAAGTGCACCCTGCCTTGGACGGTGCCTCCACACCTCACCCTTTCACACTTTTGCAGTAGTGGGCGGGGCTCCATGGTCGTGCCACCCCACAGCCATGGCCACCCTCTCAACATGACCCCAGTGCCCGAGGGGCCCTGCCCACAGCAGCACCCAGGTTCTCTCTGTAGCCCCATGTGACTTGCTAGGGACCAAGGTTGCCAGCCCTCTGCATGCCCACCGATGGCCCGGCCCAGCCAGAGAACTTCTCTGCTTTCCAGTGGGCTGAGATCACACTCCAGCTTTGGGGAAGGGCCTCCAATATGTCTGGCCATGGGGACCCTACTCCAGCTAGGGGAGCAAACACATACAGTCTCCTTATATCCTGGAATAATTTTATCACAGCTCAGCAATTCTTCATGATAAACATCCCTCCTTAATCCACTGTGTGGTTTCTCTCTCTGATTGGACCCAGACTGATACAGTCTTCAAAATGCGAGTTTGTGTATTGGGTTAGAATTGTTTTTTGATTCCAACAATTTCAAATTGTTATGTTGAACCTTATTTTTCTGAGCTGTGAAATGGGAGAATAATAGTAATACCTGCCTCCCTGGCTTGTTGTGAAGATCAAAAGAGAATGGGCGGGAAACCTTATCCTAAACCACAAAAGCATCATAATTAAGAACTAAGACTCAAGTCTGAAGGGTTCAGCCGCTTGTTAAGGCTATGATCTCAGACAAGTTTCTTAACCTGTCTAGGCTCCAGTTTCCTCAATGGGTTGTGATGAAAATGAAATAGGATCCTGCACACAGAGCTGAGCCGTGCTGGGACGGCATAAGAGCACACACAAGTTAGTGAGCACCATGTTTCACTAACTGGTGAGGTGATACTCATTTCACAGATGTTAAAAGGTTTAAAATGTCTGCCTTAGATGGACTGAAAACTGGTATTTTTTATAACAAAACATCAAGTGGGATGAGACGCATTGGGAGTGGGTCAGGCACCACAGCATCCTGACACTGCTTCGTCCTGAAGGGCCTGGGTTGAAAATGGACAGAAGCCGTTAGCAATCACAGTTACCAGGTCAGAGGCTCCACAGATGCCCTTGAGGACAGGGGCCCCGTCTCCTTCCTCACTCCAGGCGCCAACAGCACCAACAGCAGTGCTTGGCACAAGGGAGCTGCTCAGCAGGCTTTTTGTGGATTAAATAAACAAACGAATAATCAAACAAACCAACTGTAAATTGGAAAACAGGACTACCCAAGTAAAAGAAAAATTAAGTTTTTAAATCTAACAACTTAATAATTTATTTATAAAATTTAACTATAAATTTATAACTTATGTTAAATTAAGAATAAAATACTTTTGTATTCCAACCACAAAAAAAGTATACAAAGTAACGTACATGTTAAATTGCTTGATCTAGCCATACCCCAATGCACACATATATCAAAACATCATGTTGTACACCATACATATTACAATTTTTACTTGTCAATTAAAAAAATAAAATTAAAAAATATTTTTAATTAAAAAAACACCTTTTGGTATTAACTCAATGAGTCTTTCTTTACTTTAATGAAACAGAACTGATTGTACATATCTGTGCAGTACAGTGCTGAATATCAATACCTGTGTGCAATATGTGATGCTCAAATCAGGATAATTATTATATTCAACATTACACAATGTAATCGTTTTTTGTGTCCATTAACCAATTTCTCAGTAACCCCCATTTCCCTCAGTTCTGTTCACTCTTTTTGAAAGTTCCATGAATTATGGTGATTGTTGTATCTTTCTTTCTTTCTTTCTTTACTTGTTTATTCCTTTAGCTCCCATTTATGAATGAGGACATATGGTATTTTCTCTTTCTGTGCCTGGCTTATTTCACTTGACATAATTTTCTCTAAGTTCATCCATGTTGCTGCAAGTGGCAGAATTTCATTCTTTTTTTACGGCAAGAGGTACGGGTCTGGTTTCATTCTTTTACATACAGATGTCCAGTTTTCCCACCACCATTTATTGAAGAGGCAGTCTTTCCCAAAGTATGCTCCTGCTGCCCTTGTCAAAGATCAGTTGGCTGTAAGTATGTGGGTTGATTTCTGGGTTCTCTGTTCTGTTCCACTGTTCCAAGTGTCTGTTTCTATGCTAGTACCATGCTGTTTTGGTTACTATAGCTGTGTAGTATATTTTGAGGTCAGGTAGTGTAATGCCTCCAGCTTTACTTTTTTTCCTCAGGATTGCTTTGGCTATCAGGGTCCTTTATTGTTCCATATGAATGTTAGGATTATTTTTTCTAATTCTGTGAAGAATGTCATTGGTATTTTGATGGGGTTTGCACTGAATCTGTAGATCACTTTGGGTAGCATGGACATTTTCGCTATGTCAATTCTTCCAATCCAAAAGCATAGAATGTCTCTCCACCTTTTTGTGTCCTCTTTAACTTCTTTCTCCAGTAATCTGTAGTTCTCATTGTAGAGATCTTTCACCTCCTAGGTTAAATTTATTCCTAGGTATATTGTTTTGGGGGGTGACTACTGCAAATAGGCTTGCTTTCTTGATTTCTTTTTCTGCTAGTTCATTAAAGGAGTATAAAAATGCTACCAATTTACATGCTGATTTTGTATCCTGCAACTTCACTGAAATTGTTTATCAGCTCTAAGAGTTTTTTGGGGATTTTTTGTTGTTGTAGAATCTTTCGGTTTTTCTATATATAGGATCATGTCATCTGCAAACAGGGACAGTTTGACTTTGTCTTTTCCAATCTGGATGCCCTTTATTTCTTTCTCTTTCCTGATGGCTCTGGCTAGAATTTCCAATACTACGTTGAACAGGAGTGGTGAGAGTGGGCATCCTTGTCTTCCTGTTCTTAAGGGAAAATTTTTATCTTTTCTCCATTCAGGATGATACTGGTGGTGAGTTTGTCATAAATGGCTCTTATTGTGTTGACTACTTTCCTTCTATACTTAATTTGCTGAGAGTCTTTATCATGAAGTGATGTTGAATTTTGTCAAATGCTTTTTCTGCATCTATTGAAATAACCATATGGTATTTTTCCTTTGGTTTTACTGATGTGGTCTATCACATTTATTGACTTGTGTATGTTGAACCATCCTTGCATCCCTGAGATGAATCCCACCTGATCATGTGTATAATTTTTTGATGTGCTATTGTATTCTGTTTGCTAATGTTTTGTTGAAGATTTTTGCATGTATGTTCATCAGAGATACTGGACTGTAGTTTTCTCTTATTGTATCTTTGTCTGGTTTTGGTGTCAGGGTGATGCTGGCCTCATAGAATCAGTTTGGGAGAATGGCCTCTCCTTCAATTTTTTGAAGAGAATTGTTATTAATTGCTGTTTCAAGGTTTGGAAAAATTCAGCAGTAAAGCCATCTGGTCCTGGCCTTTTCTTTTTGGGGAGACTACTGATTACTGCTTCAATCTCATTGCTCATTACTGATCTGTTCAGTTTTTCAATTTCTTCTTGGTTCACTCTCAGTAGTTTGTATATGTCCAAAAATTTATCCATTTCCTCCAGGTCTTCAAATTTGTTGGCATATGGTTATTTATAATAGTCTCTAATGATTCTGTGTATTTCTGTGGTATCAGTTGTAATGTCTCCTTTATCATTTCTGATTTTTGTTATTTGGGTCTTCTCTCTTTTTAGTTAGCCTAGCTAATGATTTGTCTATTTTGTTTATCTGCTCAAAAAAACAACTTTTCGTTTCATTGATATTTTGTATAGTTTTTTTGTGTGTCTCTATTTCATTTAGTTCTGCTCTTATCTTAACTCTTTCTGTCTACTAATTTTGTTCCTATTTTTCTAGTTCTTTGAGGTGTAGCATTAGATTATTTGAAATCTTTCTATTCTTTTGATGTAAGCATTTATTACAATAAGCTTTCCTCTCAGTACTGCTTTTGCAGTATCCCATAGGTTTTAGTATAATGTATCCTTATTTTCATTAGTTTCAAGAAATTTTTTTATTCCCTGTTTAATTTCTTCTTGGACCCCTAAGTCATTCATGTTGTTTAATTTCCATGTATTCGTAGTTTCCAGAGTTTCACTTGTTATTTAGTTCTAGTTTTAATCTGTTGCACTCTGAAAAGATACTTAAAATGATTTCAGTTTTTTAAAAGTTTGTTGAGGGCTGGCCCCCATTGCTCAATCGGAAGAGTGTGGTGCTGGTAGCACCAAGGCCGTGGGTTCGGATCCTACATAGGGGTGGCCAGTGTGCTCACTGGCTGAGCATGGTGTGGACAACACCATGCCGAGGGTTGTGATCCCCTTACCGGTCAAAAATAAAAAATTGTTGAGACCTGATTTGTGACTTAACATGGGGTCTATCCTAAAGAATGTTTCATGTGCTGAAGAGAAGAAAGTATATGCTGTAGTTATTGGATGAAATGTTCTGCAGAAATCTGTCATGTCCAGTTGGTCTAAAGTGCAGTTCAAATCCTACGAGTCTCTGCTGATTTGTAGCCTACATGATCAGTCCAAAACTGAAAGGGGAATTCAGGTCCCCAACTATTGTCATATTGAGATCTAGTCTATCTCTTTCTTTAGGTCTAATAGTGTTTGCTCTATACATTTGGGTGCTACGGTGTTGGGTGCATGTATATTTATGATTGTTATGTCTTCTTGCTGGATAGATTTCTTTATCATTATATAATAGCCTTCTCTGTCTCTTTCTCTGGTTTCTGGTTTAAAGTCTATTTTATCTGACATAAGAATAGCTACTCCTGCTCATTTTTGGTTTCCATTTGTGTGGTATATCTTTTTCTATCCCTTCACTATTAGTCTGTGTGTGTCTTTACAGGTGAGGTGAATCTCTTGTAGACAACACACAGTTGGGTCTAGCTTTTTAATCCAGTCAGTCTGTGTTTTTTGAGTGGGGAATTTAATCCATTTACATTTAGGGTTGTTATTGAAAGGTACTGTCTTACTCCTGTCATTTTATCAATTTTCATAGGGATGTTTTAAATATCTTTTGTTCCTTTCTTCTTTCATTGTTTGTCTTTGGTATTTGTTGATTTTTTGAGATGGTAAACACAGTTTCTTTCTCTTTCTCATTTGCATTTTTGTTCTAAAAATGGGTTTTTTTTCTTTCTCATGTATTCATGGTAGTGATTATCATTTTTTGGATTCCAGATACAGGATTCCCTTGAGGATTTCTTGCAGGGCTGGTCATGTGGTGGTAAACACCCACAGTTTTTGTTTGTCTGGGAAATACACTGGTTTAGTCCATTTTGTCTTTCTATAACAGAAATACCTGAGACTGGGTAATATATAAGGAAAAGAGGTTTATTTGGCTTATGATTCTGGGACAGCTGCATCTGGCACGGGCATCAGACTGCTTCTACTCATGGCGGAAAGCAGCAGGAAGCCGGCGGGTACAAGCAGATCACATGGCAACAGGAAGCAAGAGAGAGAAAAAGAGAGGAGGTGCCAGGGTCCTTTAAACAATCAGGTCTTGCGGGAACTAATAGAGCAAGAACTCACTCACTACCCCTCCTCCCCCAGGGAGAGCATTAATCCATTCATGAGGGATCCACCCCCACAACTCAATCAGTTTCTAACACTGCCACATTGGAGATCAAATTTCTACATGAGTTTTGGAGGGGACAACACATTCAAACTCCATCATACACTATTTCTCTCTCATTTCTGAAGGATAGCCTTGCTGGGTATAGTATTCTTAGTTAGCAGTTTTTCTCTGAGTATTTTGTCTTTTTTTTTTTTTTTTTTTTTTTTTAAAGATGACCGGTAAGGGAATCTTAACCCTTGACTTGGTGTTGTCAGCACCACACTCTCCCAAGTGAGCCACAACTGGCCCTTCTTTGAGTATTTTGAATATATCAACCCATTTTCTTCTGGCCTGTAGAGTTTCTGTGGGAGAAGTCTGCTGTTAGTCTAATGGGGACTCTCTTATAGGTGACTTGACGCTTTTCTTGCGCTGTTTTTAAGATTCTGTCTTTGACTTTTGCCAGTTTGACTACAATATGTCTTGGAAAGAATCTATGTGGATTGAATCTGTTTGGGGATCTTTGAGTCTCCTGGATCTGAAAGTCCATGTCTCTCCCTATACTTGGGAAGTTTTCTGCTTTTATTTAATTGAATAGGTCTTCAATGCCTTTTCTTTTCTCTTCCCCTTCCAGAACACCCATGATTTGAATGTTTGTGTGCTTAACATTGTCTGCTAGCTTGCTTAGATTTTCTTCATTTTTGTTGATTATTTTTTCTTTTTGTCCACCAGGGTTATTTTGAAAAGACTGTTTGAGATCAGAAATTCTTTCTTCTGGGCCGGCCCAGTGGCGCACTGGATAGTGCGCCGCTTGGGAGCGTGGAGGCTCTCCCGCCGAGGGTTCGGATCCCATGTGGAGACCGGTTCCCGCTCACTGGCTGAGCGCGGTGCAGGTGCAACACCGAGGGCG